>NW_003852598.1:1102763-1105136 GCF_000181295.1 Otolemur garnettii | reverse complement strand
AAAAAAAAAATTGTGGGCTGTCTCCTTAAATATGTCAATTTTCATGCCCATTCTCACCTTTCTGGACTTGGTTCCTATTTCTTTTGTGTTCCTTCTGTGACAAATCTAGAAAGAAATGGGGATTCCTACTCTGTATGTCCTTAGTTCAGTGCATTTGCTGACTTGAGAGCAAACACTGTGATCTACAGAACGGTTCACATATCCGCCTCCTCAGGCAACAACCAGGGTCACGTGGCTGACCCCAAGTCCAGACCGGAGCAGACATCCCTTCTCTCCCCCACGTAGCCCCAGAATTGCTCCACAGTACTCCACACTGCTCCACAGAACTGGTGTTAATTGCATATTTTTTCTATCTCCTCTACTAGAACATACTAGAACTGTTCTGTGAGTACAGAAACAGTATTTGCAACAATTTTTGTCCCAGAATCTGCTGCAGAAGTCAAGGCACAATAGGTTTTTAACCAATATGAATTGAATTATGTAATTCTTGCCCACCACCAAAATAGACGGCTGATGAGTTAGCTTCTGCACGCCAGTCTTGAACCAGCAGTATCTACTTGGTTGAAATCTTCCCCCACATTCCCTTTCCTAAAATATCTTCCAAATTGCACAGCACTCCCTGAGTTGCCCTTCTTTTCACATATTCCAAACCCTTCGCCAGGTTCCTTTCATCAGCTTCCCTCACCTGGTAAACATTCCTCAATTTTAATTACATGCTTATTGTGGGTGAATCACAATTGAAGTAATTTTAGAAGGTGAGATATTTGCTAACTGTAGAGGAAAAAAGCCTAATGAAATTCAAATATCTTTCCTTGCTTATTATCCAAATTTACAGCTGTTTGCATAGCTCTACTTAATGAATATAGCTATTTTCATATCCAGCTGAATCCCAAATCTCTTTCTTGTTTCTCTTTAAAACTGTCTATCCTCCCCTAGAAATCAAGGAATAATATTTTCTCTTTTTAAACTAGACTTGCCTAGAGCTTCTCTCGTATTTTCTATGAAAAAAAAATGTTTGGGGAGCTCCTCAGAAAAGTGGGAGAAAGAAAACATGAAAAACAGGAAGGTAGAGAGGGGTGGGTAAGGGAGCTGCGGGGAATGGAGAGACAGCGAATTAGGGAGAAAGAGGAGAGATATTTTCCACAAGGCTCAAGAATCGTTCACAAGTAAGTTAAGTCAATGTACAGAAATACCCCTCAGAATGAGTCTGATACACACTAGTTCACTGTCTGTCAAAGACCTAAAAATTTTACTGTAATATATGGAAGAAACTAAAAATATGGTGAAATTAATCTTCCAGCAGTTTCATACATTTTCAACCTAAATTGATTTTTCTTTTCTTCTATTTTCTGTCAGTCATGACAAATGAAACTTCTTGCATATAAATAATATTTATGGAATGTATACGTGCATCCTAAGCTTTGTCATGTTTGCCTGTAATAGTGGAAATGACTTATGTAAGATTAAAGGTCTATATTCTAGTAATTTCAATAATTTTCCCAACCTCCATATTGAATCTTGGAAGTATATATACAAGACAGAACTATGATCTGTGTCTGTGATCATTACAAGAGCTTCCCAACCTCCATATTGAATCTCCATAATTTTCCTCCATAATTTTCCCAATCTCCATATTGAATCTGGGAAGTATATATACAAAACAGAATTATGATCTGTGTCTGTGATCATTACAAGAGCTTCCTCATTGAATTCATGCAAATTTCAGGCTTATGTTATTTCTGAATGATGTTCTCTTTAGCACTTACTTGGAAGGGAAGGAATGAAGTGGGATAGAAGAGACCTTTAGAGGAGTCTAGATCACAACAAGGGCCAACATGAGTCTGGTTCACTGTTTTCCTGTTCAAATCACTGGTTAAAATTCTACATGAACTACCTACATGCCTTTGTAGGTGCATAAGCTTGAGTCTATACAAATAATGCTGGCAAGCCTCCCAGGAAACACATTAGTCATGAATGCAAGTGAAATGGATGAACACAAATTGCTCCCCACCATCAGAAAATGTCAAGTACATACATAAGGTTTGAAACAGACTCTTTATAGAGAATGGCTAACATGCCATTATTAGCTCTAAAACAGTGGTTCTCAACCACTGTTGGGACCCACAGGAACTGTATTAAAGGGGCACGGCATTAGGAAGGTTGAGAACCACTGCTCTAAAACAACCAGAGGCTTTCACTGTAATAGCAACAACAAAAATACTAGTAGACTATGATTCAAAAACATCTATCTATCTACAATCATCTCCTAAAAAGCATATTTCAAAACAATCCAGATGTATTAAGATAATTTTGCAGTATTATTTACTGAACTCTAGTGTTAGTGTTAGCTCTTAGTCAACTGTTGGTGAGTTA
>NW_003852598.1:1100809-1102562 GCF_000181295.1 Otolemur garnettii | reverse complement strand
AGCACCTAAGTTGCCCTGATGAACAGCTATCCCAACAGAAATGCCTGTGCTGAACGCTGCCTGCATTGAAATGAACAGAACTGAGGAGGGGGAGGTGTTTATTGAGCATTTAGCTTTCCCTGACCTAATACACCAACCGCAAAATATTGCTTTCTTATCATTGTTTTCTGGATGAATGTTTTCTTTTAGTTAAAAGGGATGTTAAAAGTGTAACCTACCAAATATCCATATTTTTATCACAATTTATAGAGCCATTAAATAAATTCTTTCTCCTTCTATTAAGATCTATTATTTTATTCTGAGAGGTCAGGTTCTTTATCTGCTTGTCGTTTTTAGAGTTTAATGCATCCAGCTTAGAAGGTCTGAAGAATTTCAGCACCCTAAAAAGAGGAGGAATATACAGAGGGGCTTTATAGACAAAACAGGGAATTCAGAAAAATAAAAGAAACTCTTATCCCTGGATCACTAGTTATTTCTTTAAGAATGAAGTAGAGTCAGTCTGCAAATTCCTGTTAAACACTGGAGACGATCAGAAAGAATTAAAAGGACTTTGCCACCTTCCTTTGTAGCACCTTCCTTTTAGTTAAAGGGGATGTTAAAGTGTAATTCTCCAATGTTTAATAATTTGAAGACTGACTCTATCCTTTAAGAAATGAGTAGTGATCCAGTGGCCAGAATTTCTTTTATTGCCATCTTTCTGGTGCTACAGGATACTCGAGACTCATGTTTTCTATTTCTGGCTCAAACCTAGAATTAACCATTTCTCCAGGAAGCCTCACTCCTTTTATTGGAGAATGGTATAAGAAACCACTCTTAAGGAGTCTTGTTCGTTTGTTTGTTTTAAGCCAAAGCACATACTTCATTCAGATGTTCTCAGGTTTTGCCTTAATGTCCTTTTCAGTTCCAGGATCCCACTCAGGAAACCACATTACATTGAGTCTTTATGTCTCCTTAGGTTCCTGCAGGCTCTGACAGTGTGTCAGACTCTCCTTATTTGATGATTTTGACAGTTTTAGAAATAATGGTCAGATGTTTTGTGAAATGCCACTCATGTAAGATTTTTCTGGTATTTGCTCATAGTTAGACTGGGATTGATAAGCTTTTGAGAAGATCATGGACGTACAGTGCCATTCTCATCATCATGTAGACTATCAACGTGATTTACTAATACTGATGTTAAATTTGATCCTGGATGGAGTAGCGTTAGGAAGTTTACTATAAAGCTCCTGCCCTCTCTGCACCACATTCTTCAGAGAAACTCTTTGTTTGCTTAAGGAGTGGGGACTTAGGCTACATAGATTATTGGAAATTATTCTGCATAGGAAATTAGTCTACTCTCCCCTACTTATTCAATCTTGTACTTTTATCAGTATAGGCTGATAAAATGTTGATTTCATACTTCGAGTTACAATCTAAAACTACTTTATTTTGTGGCTCAAATTGTCCCAACTTTGGCCACAGCCAGTTTTTACAATAGGCATATATTTCCATTTGACACGTGTCCCCATAATTGTGTTTCCATTTGATTATTTCCTTTCTTTCCATGCTACAAAATGCTCAAGATTCATGTTTTATATTTCTGGCTCAAACCTTGAATGAAACATTTCTCCAGGGAGCCCTAGCTCTTTTTATTAGAGACTGGCATAAGAAACCAAGTCCTAGAGGCTAGATTGCTTCTAGATCCTCTCAGTGAACAGGGAAAAGAAAAATATGTTTGTAACCTACATATACACACACATATCTATACATATAT
>NW_003852598.1:1095029-1100537 GCF_000181295.1 Otolemur garnettii | reverse complement strand
TAAACATAGACCTGCCATTCCATCCTTCAATTCCTCTACTAGGTATGTATCCAGAATACCAAAAATCACCTCATAACAAAGATATTTGCACCAGAATGTTTATTGCAGCCCAATTCATAATTGCTAAGTCGTGGAAGAAGCCCAAGTGCCCATCGACCCACACATGGATTAATAAATTGTGGTATATGTACATCATCGAATATTATGCAGCCTTAAAAAAGATGGAGACTTTAGCTCTTTTATGTTTACACGGATGAAGCTGGAACATATTCTTCTTAGCAAAGTATCTCAAGAATGGAAGAAAAAGTATCCAATGTACACAGCCCTACTATGAAACCAATTTATAAGCGCCCACACTTCCATATGAAAGCTATTATCCAACTACAGCCCAAGATGAAGGGGAAGGGGGGGAGGGTAATTGGTGGGACCACACCTATGATGCATTTTATAAGGGCACATGTTAAATCTACTAAGTGTAGAGTATAAATGTCTAAACATAATAACTAAGAAAATGCAGTGAAGGCTATGTTAATCAGTTTCATGACAGTATTTTCAAATTGTATATAAAACCAGCACACTGTACCCCATAATTGCATTAATGTACACAGCTATGATTTAATTTAAAAAAATAGGATAAGGCTGCTCTTTTCCTAAACACATTCATCGTCCCAGAGGAAGACATCACAATAGTCACTTTTACCCACAAATGTAAAAGACTTAATGCAGTCATGGATCACCACAGCAGCACTGGGCACTGTATTCAGTCATCTAATAAAAGAAGGTGGTGGGGACGCGGCTTTCCACATGCACTTCCACAAAGCCAGTGGATTAGTTCTGTTAGTCGTCATCTGCTGATCAACTGACCTGCTTGCTGCTGCACAATGTCATGTGCACAAAGGAGGTTACTCAGCATTTTATAACCCGGGTTTTGACATTGTCTAAGTCTGGCTCCCACCCTGATGCCCTCAACTTGCCCCCATGGGAGCACCTGCATCCATCATCCATGTCCAAGAGGCGCCCAGATGGTAGACACTAACCTTCAGGTAACTGCAAATTGATTTTGCCACTGGTGTACCCTACCTTCATGGAAGGTAAAACAGGACCTCTCTTACTTAGGCCTTTACTACAGCACGAGTCCTGACTTAGGGTTCTTAGAAATCGGCCATGTCTGTCCCCTATGCTATTTACTGGGCATGCCTGTCTGTCAGGTACCTTGTTAAGGAGACGATGGGCACTGACACGAATGATGCCTGGTCCTCACCTCCTGTGTGAGCTATCCTCCAGCAGGGTGACAGGCCCCAAGTGCATGAGTTATAAAAGTATTTGCATAGAAGGCAATTGTGCCACTATGCTGAAAAGAATGTAGGGATTCCCAGGTGAAGAGTGAGCAGGACAAGGGTGTTCTAGAGAGCAAAAAACTCCAAAAATGCAAACAGCATTACGGACAGTGTATTTGAGTACTGGAGCGAGGCCAGGAGTGGGACACACAAGGTAATGTAGAAGAAAAGGCAGTTGGAGAACCAACAGGGGCTTAGACTGTGATCAGAAGTTTGGAAATTATGCGTGGGTGACAGGAAGCTACAGAAGAATATTAAAACCACAGCAGGACATAAGTAGACTTTCTAGAAATCCTAACTACAAGCATTTTGCTTCTGGGGCTACTAATCTCACAGACTATAGCAAAGTCAACTCAGAATCTGTCACACTCAGAATACTTTCTGGTTTTAAAGGAAAAACACACACACAGTATAACTTCTTATTCACCATCCTGAGTATAGAATTTAAGTAGAGGAAAAAAGCTTTAACAATCTGAACACCAAATGAGTCAGTTTAATCAAAAAAAAGAAAACGGAAAAAGAACATCTTAAGTTCTTTTCTTTGTAAGTAGATCTATCTGGAAGAGAGAAAACATTAAAGTCTGGATTTACAAGTAAGTGCGATATTGCTGCCTAAATGTTCTGGCTTTGCCATGATATGCATCTACTTTTAAGTCAGAAGGATTACGAGACGCAGAATCTGTCTGAGTCACTTAATGGGAGTGGAGCGACTATGGCAGAAGGGGTGTGTTTCAGGACACACATATTGAAATATGATGCTATCTTCAAACACTTTCTTAATGACCACCACTCACACACAGTGTTAGGGAGCTTCAAATAAGGTGTTTTTGAGATCTTGAGATTCAAATCTTCTGTCAAAACAACTCAAGTTATAAAGGGAAAAACATCATTTGGAAAAGAGAAAAGTAATAAAATTAGAAATCTGTAATAAATAATGTCAGCAGGACCCACCGAAGCCAAGGTTAAACAGTCGGTTCATTGGAAATTATTAAAGCAATATAATCTGCCGTCCTGCTGGCATTGCTACTGTTAGGCACAACCTTGGCAGCTGGAGCTAACGCTCAATTATCACCCTGGGTGCAGCATCTGGCTGACACGCAGCCCTTCTGTGTATGTGCGCCTGCATGTGTGTGCATGTTTGTGTGTTTTCTTTTCCCATCACCAGATAAGGAGAAAATATTCTTATTCTCTTCAACACTAATGTATGGTGGCCACCACTGTTAATTAGGCACTCATATCCACAGGTTGAAGTGAACGTGCCTTCTCTGTGTCCAACACGGAGATGAGGCCTCACATGCATTCCTGCTGCATTCTTTGATTTTGTTGTTATTGAGACAGAGTCCCACCCTATGCCCTGAGCAGAGTGCAATGGTGTCACAGTTCACTGGAACCTCAGACTTGAACTGTGGGCATCCTGCTGGCTCAGGCTCCAGAAGTCGCTGGGATTACAGGCCCTCGCCGCAACACCAGCTGGGTTTTTCTTTTTCTATGCGTCTGGGTCTCACTCTTACTCAGGCAAGTCTCAAACTCCTGAGCTCAAGCAGTTCTCCTCCTCAGTCTCCCACAGTGCTGTGATGACAGGTGTGAGCCACAGCAACCAGCTGTCCCATTCTCATAACAGCTTTGTTTTCTGATTAGTGTTTCTGGATTACAGAATAAACAAGTGAATACAGATAGATGTTTTGGGGGTTGGGAAAGAAAAAGAAAAGCTCTGGGAAGTGTTAGTTTTAGAACTTACATTCAAGAACTCTTAAGAGCGCACACTATTTCCAGAGTTTAAGAAGCTTATCCAGGCATTTTTTATTTTTTCTCCTCAGCAAATTAAATCCTCCATTGACAAAGGAATTAACTTCTAATATCTTAAAATTAACCCCAAAACAGCAACCTAGGAGCTGGTTCTGAACATCGGGCCAGATGCAGGCAACCTTACAACTATCTTAGAAACAGAAGTACTTGCAAGAAAAAAAAAAAAAAAAGGAAAGAAATAAAAGGAAAGGGGAGAGGAAGAAAGATAAAACGAAATTCCAAAGAAACTTATTTCAGGATGCTGGGGAAATTCACCTCTAAGAAAATTCACACAAAATAGCACCTTCTGAAAAAGATTTTAAAACAAGCATGTGGCAGACTTTAATGGTTGCTGCCCAAAGAACACCAGCCTTTCCCGCATGACTCCCTGGGCACTGGAACCCCTTCCTGCTTGCCAGTCACTGGTGTGGGGGTGAGAAATGTCTGTGTGTGCCTGTGTGTGTGTTGGGGATACACATGACCCACTCTGATCAGAGGGAGGTAAGAGGGATTTATTGGAACCTAATTGGAGAGATTTTCCTCTCTGATGGGAGAGACCAAATCCTTTTGACAATATCCTCCTTAGTTACTGCTTTGAACTTAACTCTCATATTAGGACAGGAAAGAAGTTGAGACAGGCATTTTATAACCTCTAAGAGGAAAACTCACCAACACTCTGAAATAAAGAGAGGAAAAACCAGAGAAGGCTGAGTACCTGACGGCCTCACGGAGCCTGTCCAGCGGCTTCCTCCAGATTTCTTGTTAGTGAAGAGTAAAAGCCCTGTGAATTTACCACAACTGGCCAGATTCTCTGTGAATTCATCAGAAATATAAAGGAAGAAATAATATCCATAAAGCAAAAATAATGACTTGTTAACAAAATGTTGACAATGAATCATATATACCTGCACATTAAACAGAAGCAAATGGACATCTAAAAATGAACAATGTAATCGTTAGCAAATTAGACTGGATAAACAGCAAACCAGAGAGAAAGTCAGTGAAGTGAAAAAGATGTATGGTGTAACTGATGTAAGTGATAGCAGAGAAAGATCAATTGATGGAAAATAAGGAAGAGAAGTGAGAAGTTAAGTGGCTCCAGCACATGCCTGATAGGAATTGCAAAAACCAAAGAAGGAGGAAATAGTGGTGGGCACTTTTTGAAGAGATAATGGCTGGGGAGTTTACAGAATTAATAGAAGATATGAGAACTGAAAATGTGTTCCCTCCTGGGGGAGGATGCGCAAAATGCAAAATACCAAAGATAAAAGGAAAATATGAAATGTTACTGGGAAGATGGAAGAAGGGAAAATGACAAATGTCAAAGGACAAGAACACAGTAAGGAAAGCAAGCAGACAGCCCTCAGAATGGGAGGAGATATCTGCAGATAACGTCTCTGACAAAGGTTTAATCACCAGAATCCACAGAGAACTCAAACATATTAGCAAGAAGAGAACAAGTGATCTCAACTCAGGGTAGGCAAGGAACTTGAAGAGAAACTTCTCTGAAGAAGACAGGTGCATGGCCTACAGACATATGAAAAAATGCTCATCATCCTTAATCATTAGAGAAATGCAAATCAAAACTACTCTGAGATATCATCTAACTCCAGTGAGATTAGCCCACATCACAAAATCCCAATACCAGAGATGTTGGCATGGATGTGGAGAAAGGGGAACACTTCTACACTGCTGGTGGGAATGCAAACTAATACATCCCTTTTGGAAAGATGTTTTGAGATCACGTAGAGAACTAAAAATAGACCTGCCATTTGATCCTACAATTCCTCTACTAGGTATATATCCAGAAGACTAAAAATCACATTATAACAAAGATATTTGTACCAGAATGTTTACTGCAGCTCAATTCATAATTGCTAAGTCATGGAAGATGACCAAGTGCCCATCGACCCATGAATGGATCAATAAATTGTGGTATATGTACACCATGGAATATTATGTAGCCTTAAAGAAAGATGGAGACTTTACCTCCTTCATGTTACATATGTTCCAGAAGAATATATTCTTCTTAGCAAAGTATCTCAAGAATGGAAGAAAAAGTATCCAATGTACTCAGTCCTACTATGAAACTAATTTGTAGCTTTCATATGAAAGCTATAACCCAATTACAGCCCAAGAATATGGGGAAACGGGAGAGGTAGGGCCAGGGAGGGGAAGGATGGGTGGAGGAAGGGAATTGGCAGGACCACATCTATGGTGCATCTTACAAGGGATCATGTGAAACTCACTAAATATAGAATATAAATATCTTAACACAATAACTAAGAAAATACCATGAAGGCTATGTTAACCAGTTTGATGAAAATATTTCAAATTGTATATAAAACCAGCACATTGTACCCCATGACTGCATTAATGTACACGG
>NW_003852598.1:1087504-1094069 GCF_000181295.1 Otolemur garnettii | reverse complement strand
TTTAAATGCACTTTTTGAAAACTAAAAAAATTAGGAGAAAATATAACAGATATGAAATGTGATCAATATTATTAATGAAATTGAGCCAGAAGAAATTATTCTGACATTTAGAAATAAATCACACATTTGTGTTCAGATCACACTAAAAGCTGCATTTATTATGAGAAAGAAATATTTTCAAATAAAAGTATTACTAGGCACTTTGATTATTTAGTAATGCAATTAGTGAAGAAGTCTGAATTATACGAACACACTGGAAAAAACATTAAATTTCTTGCTGATTTTACATAAAATGTTAACAACAAATAAAATGGAAAATACTAAATATGCTTTCTCATCAACCATATTGGTTAATGAGTGTCTTAAACTCTAAGTATTTAGATCTAATCACTGCTGAGGAAACCCTGAAATTCCTTAAAATCTAACCGCTAATACATGAGAGAACCTTGAAAGAAGTTTTCCCAAATTTGAAAACAATTTTATAAATTTACACACACCAATAATAATGAAATATGAAGCTAAAGGATAACATTTCTAAACTGTTAAAATTAAATGCACACACACACACATTTCAATCAACCACACTCAAGGAAAGAGTGAATTGTCATCCTACTTGTACTTCAGAAAATATTATACATTTTGCATGTGAAGAGGTGATAGAGGCGTATGCATCCAAAAAAATGTAGAAAAAAATCATAATACTGATGTTGGGTAGTTAATAAGAATATTATTTAATTTTTTGAATTTTGAGACACTGAAGTATTTAACAGAATTTAAAATTTATATTTTGGTGTGACTTTTTATCATTGTCAATAAATGTTCACATTTGTTTTAATATTCATAGTTCTTATTCATTTCTTTAAAGGGGATCCCAAACTAAGTATTTTAAGTATTTTTCTAGTCCCTATAAAACCTAGATCTTTCTCTTATTATAACTATTTATTTTCTATGAAAAATTCTTGCAAGTATGAAACAAGATTCTTATTTCTTTAGATAATGGAATTTTGATGACATGTATGAATAATCATTACATGTAACGTAATCCAAAATGGTTTCTAGTCAGGTCAATTCATAAGCACACAAAAATACCCCCGAGATTCACAGTTATTTTATTAATTTTCAATACTAGTTTATTCTTATATTGCGAGTAAGCAAAAATAAATGATATTACACATAAAAAAGTAGAGAAGACATTGCTTTTAATGTTAAGTTCACTTTTTAACGTTCTCTATCCACCATTATTCTCACACTTCCATAAGTCTGTATTTCATTTACAATCTTTATGAATTATCTCTTTGGCCAGATCATCTTGAATAAAACCCCTATCACCTGATACAATATTTTCAAGCGCATATTTCTTGTTAAATTTAGTTTAGTATCTCTCTATTTTATTCATAATATTTTCATAAAGTTTATAGTAAATGGAATTCTTTATTCTATACTGCCCATAAAATGAAAAAAAATGGCTAGCTATGACAATTTTTACAATAAAATGGGATATCTTATAAAGCTCAGTATATCTTAAAAAGAACAGCTCAATTTGATAAATGCTAGAGCTACATAAGGCCAAGTTCCTGATTAGCAGCAGCACCGCCCAGAGTTAAGAGAGTAGGCAGTGGGATCTGACTGCCTGTTCTTGTTTGAATCCAGACACTGCACATGCTGGCTTGCTGGCCTAGAGCAGTCACTTACCCCAACCACATTTCACTGCCCAACTGTAAAACAAAGATGGCAACCATGACACTGTTGCACATATCAAATCAGATAATCCAGCCATATTGCTTTAAAAAGAATATGGTACATAGTAAACCCTAAAGAATTGTTAATTACATTATTTTCATTAGCAGTATTGGGTATAATCCCTCTCGATCATCTGGTCTTTAATTGTTATCTCAAGTATTTGAAGTCAAAAGCAAAGCACAGGATCCATTACCTAAATGACAAAGAAGCAAAAATTCTGTTTTGAACATAGTAAATCTGATCCAATCATTGTTGTTAATGTTGTTGTTATTATTTTACATGAGGAATTAGAGGATTTTGACAACAAGTAGTAGAACTCCATCTACAATTTGTAGCTGTCTTTTACTATTTAAGAAAAAAAGACGTTTGGCACTCAAACAGGGAATACATCCACATTCTGAAAATTTAGAAATAGTCTAACCAAACACAACATGGTGATAATTTAACCCCAAAAATCTGGCCGTCTGATATACATTCCTGAGGGGCAAGCCTGACTCCACATTTTGATTTTTACAAGGAGAGGTGGTTCAGTAGGTATGTAAACAATTTTTTTTGCTCTAAAAATTAAACAGTATTAACATGTTTAATGGTGATTTCATCTTCGCAAAATTGGGTGGCCATGTCAAACATTACTAAAAATGCTTACAGAGAGCATTTGGGAAGAAATCTATTGAAAGTCAACTCCCAAGCAAAAAAGAATATTACATCATGATGGCCTAAGCAGGCAAAATCATGCCATATTAATTTATAATTAATCCTTTAATTACTAACAAATGCCACTACAGGCCAGTGAAATTTATTAATTTTTACCCAAGAGTGTTTCTTGTTTGTTTTGTTTTTTTGGAGGGCCGGGGCTGGGTTTGAACCCGCCACCTCCCGCATATGGGGCCGATGCCGTACACTTTTGAGCCACAGTCGCCTCCCCCAAGAGTGTTTCTTAAGTGTGGATATGTTAAATTCCTTTACCATGCTCACACATTCATGAAAATAACACTCTACAAATCACACAAGTGGGTATCTGCCATTTTCACAAATCCTTAGCAAGAATATGACAATTAACTTCTCTAACCTAGAGATTTAAGTTTTCATTTTTATGAATTCTAGATAATCAGACTTCTTTTTGATGCCTTATAATAAATGTAACAAACAAAAGAAAATTTAAACCCAATTTTCTATGGTAACAGTTAAAATAGGTAAAAAGAAGTCAGGTTTTCTTAATATTTTCCAACTTTCATTTATTCTTTATATTGCTACTTTTTTTCCTATTGTTAACTACATGTTAGACCTAGAATTTTTTTTTAAAAAATCATGTTCTACAAATTCTTTCTTTCTTCCATGAGCTCATCCCCACTTGCTTAAATCAAATGACAGCTCTTTTCTAGAGTAATTTAAGTTTTTCCCCCAAACAATTATAACTTAACATTCAGTGTGCAATTCTCAGTCATGCTAAAGGAACATTGTTTTAAAAGAGTGTACTATTGAAATCTAATAGCGAATCACTGGTGCTCAGAAATGTGGGCTGCCTTTATGAAAATGAGGCAAGAATTTATAAAGCAGGCGCTTATATGTCGGTTAGTTATGAAATAGTCTGCCTAACAGTAAAACGCTCACACTCCTAATAAAAACAAAGCCAGGGATTTAGAAACTGTTGTTCAAAGTATTCAAGGGCAGCATTTATTAAAATTCAAAAAGCTTCTCCTCAGCTGATAGTCAAGCAAATATGAAACATGTGCTACCTTGAATATCTTGGTGTGATTTCATTATTCAAGAGGTATACTGAGGCAATAACCATTTGGTCAGCTTCTGGCATAAAGAATAATGCATCTAGGATTCATTTGTTCTACCAGTATTGTCTAATAATCCATAAACATATTTTTCTAAATAGTCAAACAGTTGCTAAGCTCACAACACAGGCACAGCGGTAAATGTGCTGAACGACAGAGCATTGCAGATTAACATTTAGTGCCCTGTAGGTGAAACCTTCCCAGATTCTGCAGGGGTCTAGTAGCTTACTTAATTTGGTGTCTACAGGAGACTTACTAGATGGGAACGCAGTAACATAGAAGTGACACTTAAAACAACACCATCCTATGTGAATATGCTGATGGTTAATCCATCCATTCAACTCATGATAACAAAAATCTGTATTAATAAGTCAAAGCATGAGGGTGGCACCTGTGGCTCAAAGGAGTAAGGTGCCAACCCCATATGCCAGAGGTGGCAGGTTCAAACCCAGCCCCAGCCAAAAATTGCAAAAAAAAAAAGTCAAAGCATGAATAGTTATGTCATTGACTTTGTATAATTCAGTGCAAAAAAACATATTTTTAATCACATCAAAGTTTCTGCTTGCCATACTGCAGTAAATCAGATGACATAAAAAAAAAAAAAAAAACCTGGATGAAGGGAGCACACACTGATTTCCCTTCCAGACACCATGGGCTCAGAGCCACACTGCCTCACAGACGCTTCCACAGGGGCTCACAAGCGTCTTTCCTCTTCACAGAACCCCTCCTGCACTCCAGACGCAGGGACGCCAGCATGGTCTCGTGATACATCGCTGTTAAAGCACTTTTCACAAATTTCACTGACAAGTTCTATCTGTTTAATTATGCATTTAAAGCCTTGCTCCTGCCTAGATGAGAGACTGTGTGAAGGGGGATTGTCTCTCTTCTGTCTCTCTTCTTTATAAAATTTCTGAGCACAGAAACATCCTTGCATGGGTAGGATGGCTTCCCGGTAAGGATGGATGCCTACTATACGTGAAATGTGTCAAACAGAAACGTATTGAAGTCATTATAACAGTAGCTTACCTATATTCCTACTCTCCAGATTAAACACACATTAACAGCGTGCCAAATCATTTTATGTATTTTAAATGAAAGTGTTTCATAAAAGACTGAAGTTTTATCCCATCTCTTCATCCTTCTTTCTGAGGGTAGCCACTAATCTTCAGCAGGTGTGTGTCAACTCTATGTTTTATGCCAACTGATTTCCAGCACTTAACAGTATGAGGCACACAATCTATTGTTTTGTTTAATTGTGAATTTCATAGAAACTGAACAGTGTATGTATTCATTTGAAGCAATTATTAGAGTTTTGAAATTTATCAACATTAGGTACATATGGACACGATTGTATTTTTTTTTCTTTTTTGTGCCAATGTTATCGGTCTGTAAAGATCATATTGAATTCACAAAATCTTCATGTTATTTTATTCTTGACTGCTTTATTCAGATACAAATGTACATAAAGTACACAATTTGACAAGCTGTGGCATGTGTGAAATCACACAAGGTAACGGACATATCCACTGCCCCCAAGGGTTTCCTTGTGTTTCTTTATAGTTCTCTCTCCCTTCCTTTCTCCTCTCCCTCCCATCTTTCTACACCAGGAATCACTGATGTGATTTCTGTGACAAGTTACTTTACATTTTCTAGACTCTTATATAAGTGGCATCATACATTATGTATTCTTTTTTATCTGCCTTCTTCTACTCTGCATAATCATCCTGAGAGTCACCCTCGTTGTCCCTGTGTATCAGCACTTCATCCCTTTAATTGCCGAGGGTTGTGCCTTTACATGGATGTGCTCCTTTGTTGAGGAGCATTAGAGTTGTTTCTACTTTTTGGCCACGTCAAATAAAGCAGCTATAAATATTCATTGGTAAATCTTTGTATAGACATATAGTAGGTGTATATGTAACTTTTTAAGAAAGTGGCAAACTCTTTTTCAAAGTTCTTTTTATTTTTACCATTTTACTTTCCCACCAGCCGGGTAAGAGAGTTACAGTTGTTCCACATACCTATAAAAACTTAGAGTTGAGTCCGTCTTTTTAATTTTAAGTATCTGGATAATGTATATGACATTGTGGTTCTAATTTACACATCCATAATGACTCATAATTTTGAAATTATGTGCATGAGCCATTGTTGCCATTCTTAAATCTTCTTTGATAAAATCTGTTCAAATTATTTGTCAAACAGATAGTCACATGTTTTGTTGCTATTGATTTCAAGAAGTCCTTTTATGTACTGGATACAAGTCCTTTACCAGATATATACTTTGCAAAGATTTTCTTCCAGCCTATGACTAGTCTTTTCATTCTAATGACAATGCCCTTCAATAAAGGAATAATTTTACTTAAAGTGAAGTTCAATTTATTGACTTGTTACACAGATTCTGCTTTCATGTTGTATCTAAGATCACGAATATTTTCTCCTATGTTTCCTTCTAGAAGTCTCAGAGTTTTAGGTTTCATAGTCAAAATATATTCTATTCTGAGTTAATTTTGTTTTATAAGTTATGGATTAAGATCATTGTGTTGCCATATTGAATATATAAATGTTTCAGCACCATTTGTGGAAAAGATTACCATTCTCCAAAGAACTGTCCTTGCACTATTGTCAAAAATCAATCACCATGTCGATCTTGGTCTATTTGTGGACTTTCTATTTTCTTATGATTTATTGTCTACCTTGATGTCAACATCACACTGTCTTGATTATTGTATCTTTATAGTAAGTTTAAAGTTACATACTCTTAATCCTCTAACAGAGTTCTATTTTTTTCAAAGTTATTTTTGTTTTTCTTGGTCCTTTAAATTTCCATGAGAAGTATAGAATGAATTTGTAAATTTTCACAGAAAAAAAACTTACTGGAATTTTGATTAGGGTTGAATACAATGAATTTGAGGTATAGCAAGTGAAACCACAGGGTAGAATATACTTGAAGTAAAAATTATCATTTTTTACATGAAATTTTAACTTGAGTGTCCTGTATTTTATCCAGTAACCCATTCTATGAGAATTATTATCTTAATAATACT
>NW_003852598.1:1070729-1071098 GCF_000181295.1 Otolemur garnettii | reverse complement strand
TATATCATTTGGCCTACCTACACTATTCTTTCTTCCTGGGACACCCTTCATTCTCCCCTATTTTTCCTACCTTTATTCTGACCTACACAGAGACAAATGATCTCCTCCAGAATTTTGAAATGTATAAAGTTCATTTGAATATTCACTGAGCATCTGCCAAGTTCCAGGCAGTCTCCTGAGTATTGGGACTATAAGAATGCATAGACTGTTTGGGAATTCACATAGTTCCAAGCCAATGTAGAAATTACCATCTACAAAAACACTTTAACAAGTAAATGAAAGTAAATAAGTGCTTGCAATTCATGAATGATTTGTGAAAAGCTTCCCTAAAGAGAAAGTAATTGGGCCAGGTCTAGAAGAATAAATAAA
>NW_003852598.1:1066277-1070387 GCF_000181295.1 Otolemur garnettii | reverse complement strand
GGAGAAAAGCCATTCAGAGATTCTTGTAATAGCTCAACCTATGGCCTTGGGGCCATGTGTGGCCTTCTGTATTCTTCAGTGCAGCCTTTTGACTGAATCTAAATTTCATGGAACAAATCTTTTTATCAAGAGGGGTGCAGAGGAGAAAGCTAGAGCTTGCTTTGCCTGCTTTTGTGCTTAAAAAAGAACAATCCTGAAATCAAAAGGGTGCAGATTCCCCACCCTGGTAAGCAAGAAGTTAAGACGAAGAGGAAAAAAGAGATGTGAAAACATAATTTTAAGCACAGTGATATCAACAAGAACTTGTATGCTGAATATGATGGAGCGGAAGGACCCTGAAAGGATCATCTTGTTTTCAGTCTTGGCTCTTTGGGTTGATAGTGAAGGCACCTGCTAAGATAGAAATACAGAAGCAATATGACAATCGGGAACACAATGAGTTTAATTATAGATGTACTGAATTTGGGATGCCTATGGGTGTTCACATCTAGGAAATAGTTGGAAAGTGGTCTGAAAGCTCAGGAGAGAGTTTGGGGCTAGAAATAGCAATTTGTGAGTCATTGGCACATCCAGTAAATATAGAAGAAATCATGGAAATAGATTAAATTACCCAGAGAACACACATAGAGCAAGGATCAAGGTAAAAAATGGGATCTGGGGGATAGTCTATATTTAGGAAATGGAATAAAGACCTATGAAAGGAGACAAGGAGAGAGTCAGAGCTTGGAGAAAAATCTGGAAAGAGTGGGATGGTCAACACAGGAAGTTATGTCACAATAGTCAAAACTGGCTAACTGTGAAATACAGAAGAGTGTCTGAGTGGACTAAAGACAGAAAGCAGATCTTTTAATGTGACTATCAGCTATTCATTAATTTCCTTGACCAGCAACAGCAATTATAGCTAAATGCAAAAGGTAGTATACTAAGGGAAGCTTAATCTTTAAAAAAACTTATATCTGAGAGAAAAGAAAGACTTGGAAAGTTATAAGGCAGTATCACAGAAATCTTTGTTTTTCTTCTTTTGTTGTTTCTAATGATGAGGAAGGTGATGATGATGATAATATAATTCTTAGCATGGAAGAAACTTCAGTGTGCCCATGTATTCAGGGATAAAATTCACATTAAGAAGTAGATTAAGTGGGGCGGCGCCTGTGGCTCAGAGGAGTAGGGCACCAGCCCCATATGCTGGAGGTGGTGGTTTCAAACCCAGCCCCGGCCAAAAACTGCAAAAAAAAGGAAGTAGATTAAGTGTGTAAAAGAAAGAGAAAGATAAAACATGTGAGAAAGCCAGAGGCTAAGGCAGCAGGAAAACGGATGTCCTTTTAAGGCATAACTTCTGAGAATAAAGGAAATGCCATAAAAGTGGATGGGTCACTGACAAAACTATACATGCTTAGGATCAAAACAGAGGAATAAGAGGTTGATGTATTCTGCATATTCGATAATAAAATAGGCAGTAATAACCAACCCTTGTACAGGTCCTACTGTATGCCAAGTGTTTTTTATGTGTTTTAACTAAACTGAACGCATTTAATCTTTACAATGATCTATCAGGTAGATACCCTTATTATATGCCCTTTATAAAGGAAGAAGAAGTGACAAAGAGAAGATAAATTATTTACCCAGGGTTAGAAAATAGCTTGCAGAGAAGGGCTTGAACGTGTCACTGGTGAGTGTCTGCTCTTAACCTCTGTGCTATACTGCCACTCAAAGCAAGGGATCAAGTGGGAGTGGGTGGGAGTCAGTAGGGGGTTTGACAGGAGATCATGTGGCACAGACAAATAAAAAACAAATAAAAGAAAGGCAGCATTAGGGCTCAGCTGCAGCTGAAGACCATGGGTTTGCCGTTCATTCCATGGGTCTGGAAAAAAGGAGGTAAAGGAAGTAATGACAGATGTCGGAATTTTGCTGTATGTTCCTTAGCTGTAGCAATGTGTCCCAGGCTTAGGAGAAGCTCTAGAGAAAGTCTGTATTATTCTAGGCCTGAGCAACATCCAAGTGAATCATACTGGAAAAGGTGATGATGAATTGAAGTGCTGGTGAGTGTTCATTAAAGACATTCAACCATGATATCCAGGCAGGATAGGGGTGAAAAATAAATTGGGGACAGTTATTACAGACTGAGACAAAGGTAGAAGTAAAATGTCCTCGTAAGTATTTTACACAAAAGTGAAAAAAATATAATTGCTTGTCAAGTTATTCCTGTGCCCAGATGAACTATATTTACTTTAAGTACAGAAAACTATCTACAGTTTGGATTCTCCATACTCACATAATTTTGAGGATGTTGGGTAGATATCTAGTAGTATATTCCACTACCACTAAGAAAATAAGTCATTCTATCAAAAAGACATCTGTACAAAACAATTCATAGTTATAACATTATGAAATCAGCCTAAGTGCCCATCAACTTATGAGTAGATAAAGTAGCAAAAATACTTGTTACTCTAAACACACCACTGAATTTACCTGTCATGGTCCTTAGAAAAAGATCACTGAGGTATCAACTCTTCTTGCAAATAAGAAAGAGGGTTCAGAGGAGGAGCTGACTGTGGTAGAAGAATTAGTTGGAGACTGGGCACCATGGCTCAAGCCTCTAATCCTAGTACCTGGGAGTCCAAGGTAGGTGGAATGCCTGAGCTCAGGAGTTCATGACCAGCCTGACCAGGAGCAAAACCCCATTTCTAAAACTAGCTGGGGGTTGTATCTACAGGGACTACAAGTGTCTGTAGTCCCAGCTACTCAGGAGGCTGAGGCAAGAGGATCCCTGGAACCCAAGAGTTTGAGATTGCTGTGAGCTACAATGCCACCACACTCTACCACGGGTGACAAAGTGAGGCTCTATTTCAAAAAAAGAAAGAAACAAAAAGAAAAATTAGTTGGATACAGAAGCAGATTATACATATGTGTCATGCATTAATCAACGATTACTTCCTAAGGGCCACCAGACTACTGGAAACTGTAGAAAATATGTTTTTTGCAGAATTTATACAAATGGTCAGCAGACATATGAAGAAAACATCCCTAATCATCAGGGAAATGCAAACTAAAACAATAAGATACCTTCGTACCCCTGTTAGATGGCCATATATAAAAGTCAAAAAACAACAGATGCTGGCATAGAAGCAGTGAAAAGGGAACGCTTATACTCTGTTGGTAGCAATTTAAATGAGCAAAACATCCATGGAAAACAATATGGAGATTCCTCAAGTAACCAAAAAGAGACCCAGCACTCAGTCCAGTAATCCCACTACTGTGTACCAAAGGAAAAGAAGTCATTCTATCAAGAAGAAATTTGCACTCATCTGTTGATCACAGAACCATTCACAATAACAAAGTTAAAGAATCAGCCTATGTGCCCATCAACTGATAAGTGGATAAAGAAAATGTGCAATATATATATGTGTGTGTGTGTGTGTGTGTGTGTGTATTCACATATGGGATACTACTCAGACATGAAGAATGAAATAACGTCTCTGACAGTAGCTTGGATGGAACTAAAAGGCATTATCCTGAATGAAGTATCTCAGGAACATAAAAACAAATTTCACATGTTCTCCTTTGTAAATGGGAGCTAAACTATGGGTACATGTGGTCATACAGAGTAGTATAATGAACAGACTTGGGAAACTAATCAGGGGAAGGCTGTGAATAGTGTAAGTGACCAAAACCTACCCATTGGGTACAATATATACTATTTTGGGTACTGGGTACACCAAAAGGCCTGGCTTCACCACTACACAATTCATCAGTGTAACCAAAAACCACTTGTACCCCCTAAATCAACTGATATTTTAAGAAATTTAAAAAGTGTTTTTGCCACATGAGGTGCAAACATTTTTCATTTATCTATACAAAAATTAACATAGAATCACATAGCACAAGCTAGATTTTTGACTCAGAAAGGCAAGAGGTGTTTTTGTATGTGCATGTGAGTGTGTGATATTATAATGTCAAACTTGGAAAAAGATCAGAATAAATTAAACAAGTTTGAAAAAAATACCCTCCAATCTCAAAATAGTCTCCAAAAAAATGAATTTTTCCACATGATCAACTGTTCATCTGGCACCACTGCAAAAAGTAATTCATCTGTTCACACTCCTTCAAGAA
>NW_003852598.1:1061715-1066197 GCF_000181295.1 Otolemur garnettii | reverse complement strand
AAAAAAAAAAAGGTAGTTGATTTCCAAAGAAACAACAAATAAATACCTAAAAGAACATATGAAAGAATGGTCTCCTCATACATAAAATGCAGATTAGCAATCCTAAGCCACTCCATTCGCAATGAGCAACACCAGCATTCCTCTCTCCCTCAGACTCCAAAGCAAACCAACATCCCCTCAGAACTGCTGGTCTTCTAGGCTCTGGACGTCAGCAGAGCTAAAAATAAGACAGAAACCTAACCCACCAACAACCTGTCAGCTGCAGAGTTCTTTTATGATATTGACATGAAGAGACTCAAAATAAAAAAAGTATGTAACTGGAATATTTCCATAAACAAAGCAAAACAAAGACGTCAAATATCAGTAGTTACACATGAATCCTGTGACATGCTCTGTTGTTTTGCCCCAGCAGTCTGAGTCCTCAGGAATGTGTCCAATGTGTTATGGCCAACCGAGTCGCCAAGGGTGACAGTTCATTAAAGTAAAAAATATTCCATCACATCACTGGTTTCAATATGTTCTTCAGATTCATAGTTAAAAATACCAGAAGATCACACTTACAAATACATTCTTGATCATTTCTTTTCACGTGACTTATGTCTTTTGAACCAATCTATCCCCGATAATATTTTTGGTATAAATCAGAATATGATCTTCAATGATTCATTATGAGGTGATTAAAATTAGAATTTCACAGCAAAAAGTCAAAGGACCACACTTATTGGTGATAGAATTTTAAAATGGTTTGCTTTTTGCTTCTTTTAAACAATAACAGGTTTGGGTATTAATCTTCATTCAATTTCTCGTGCTGAAGGCTTGAATTTAGGTAACATATGTGCAATGTCTCCTAAAGCAATATAAATACACTGTAGGAGAACAGAGGAGGAAGAGAGAAAACGGCACTTCACTGCCTTGCGGTGCTTGTGCTTAGAGAAAAGCAAAATGGTAAAACTGATTATTCCGGGAGGGGTGTTTTCATCTGAAATAAACAAAAACTAAGGGAGTTGAGTTTTGCACTTCCTGAAATTTCCAATGACTATCAGGGTACTTGGCTTTGGTTACATAGTTTGCTTTTATATGGTTGAAGTCAGGTGTGCTCTTCACCCCGAAAGTGTTCAATGCACCCGTGCAGTGCACCTGTTGGGTGGGAATTTCCCCATCCCCCTCTTCCTCCCTCTACTTGCATTTCATAGTGTTTTGCTTCTATGTGAGCAACTAGGTGTTGATCAACTAGTTCCCGCATAGGACTGAGCTCCATTCTTGTGATACTTCATGTTGGATAACGTTCCCCAGTTCCACCTAGGTTGTTACTAAAATGCCATATCTCCATCTTTTTTATGGATGAAAATTATTCCATCATATTCCTATACATCATTTATTAATCCATTTGTGTATTAAAGGGCACAAGTTGTTTCCACATCTTTGCGATTGTGAACTTGAAATGAAGAACTGAGGTAATTGGTTTTTGTATGTTAAACACTTCAGGTAAAATCTCACTTGTATTTGTTTTTCAAATACAATGCAGATTTTCTTCTCATCGGAGAAAATTTGGAAAAGCTAACTACAGATACTGCAAGACAACAATGTTTACTGGGGCTCTGCTTATTCTACATCCAGATAAAATAAAAGGGGATCGTGTATTTCAGGTAAATAGGCCTCGATCAGCCATCAAAAAAGGTATTGTCCTGAAATAGAAAAGCTTACATTTTCTTTTTAGCACAAAAGCATTAGTTTTAAAATGTACTTACAGAAATATGTCAAATTGAGAAAATTATACAAAAAATAAAGGAAGGGTAATTTTCCACCCATTCTTTTGGAAAGCAAAGCCATTCATATCAATATTTTATAGGAAGCATTTACTATCAGTTATAAAATAATCAAACGGTGCCTATCTGAAGACATTCTTCCATAAGTTAAATGACACTTTTAAATGATACATTTTCATTGCATTTGAAGAAATGAGAACAGTGTGGAAGAATTGTTTTAAAATGTCCCATTCCCTGAAAAGTACTACAAAAAACATAGGGACCCAAAAAGATCATTTCACATACATATCTTTGCAAAATATGAACCAGCATGCCATGCTTATGTGAAAATATGCTTCGGCAAAGTCACTGGAAAAAAAGGCTCACAGACCTGCTCAGAGAAGCAGTCCCAGCAAGTATGAGAAATTAAAACTGTTTTCCTTGAGACTTAAAGAAACTTTTTCTATTCCCTTGAGGTCAAACTTAAAAGAAATACTGGAACACATGATCTAGTGATAGAAAATAACCAATGGAAAAACAATGTGAAGGGCCAACCCCTCAGACATCCTGGTAACAATTACAGAAAGCAAAGTGTCACCTATAGCAAAATTATTTTAATTATGCTAACCTAGAAGGGGTGTTCTAAGCTTTGCTTTCTAATTAAATCTGATAACTGAACATTTGTGCTTGCCCAGATCACTCGTCAAATACCTAGAGAGAATTTAGAAGACACCTGTAGCTCTGTGAGATAGTAAATTTTGTCAATTTGATTTAAGCCTTTGGGAGTCATTTAGTCACTGCTTACGTTTCCACTCCTTCCTGATACTCTGAGGGGGAAATTGGTGCCTCAAAGGTACAAAAAAAAAAAAAAAATACCTGAAGTACCAGAGGAAAGCAGCTATGTCTCAGGCTGAGCATCACTCTCTCCTTTGACAAGACTGTCATTTAGCCTTTACAAGGTCAAGTCCATTTCCCAAGTTTTTATTTTCTTGCCTCTTGGATAAATCTAGTTGAGAAAAAGTCTAACAGAAACCGAATTCTTTCTAATAATATGGGTCCTATCTTCTACATGGCAATGGAGGACAATGAACTTGAGAAAGAAAAAAATACGCAATAGTAGAGACGATTAAGAAAAATTTTTGAGCATATAACAGCAAGATTTAAGAAGTGTATTAGTCAATGGGTATTAAAATGAAAAAAAGTGCACAATCATTTCTTTTTAAAAAAAAATATAAATAATTTATCCAGGCTAAAATTATAGACATATTTTATTAGACAGAAATCTGGCTTTCTAATCATCTTTCCAAGCAGTGGCACAGACCCAAAAACTACTTCCAGAGATTAGCCTTGGTCTGCTGGAGGTCTGGCCTTAGCTTGCTTTGGAGTATAATGGCTTTCTATTCCAGCATGTATGCCGCTTACATTTCTCAATTCTCAGAACAGAATGGCATTCCTCCCAGCTGACAGGAGAGTACAACTAGTAATACAGAATCAGGAATATTTCAAAGCATTGCTCCTTAGTAATACTGATTGCTAACATTTACAAAACACTTATTATATGCTAGAAACTCTTCCCCTTTAGTTCTAAAAATGCCCTACGAGATAAGCACTATTACTATTCTTAAATTAAGAAATAGTACTTACTCCATTACTTCCTTTCATTAATTTACACAAGTACCAAAAAGTGAAAGATCTTATGTCCAACTGACTATATATGTTATTACACGTAACTTTTATATGGTACTTAGACGAGATTACTTGTTTTCCAATATTTTGTGTATCGATTTTAACTCTACTCTGCCAAGAGCCTTCAAGTCTGTACATTTAGTCTTCCATAAGGATGAGGAACTACTCATCTGGTGAATGAATGATGCTTCCATAAGATATACATATACCTTATCAGAAAACTTTTATCCTATTCTATAAGACACTGCACTTTAATTAATTTCTGGGGTAGATTATCATCGTCAAAGATTTCAGTTAGTTGCAAGACATTTGAGAGTGACAAGAACTCAATATATGTATGTGTGTGTGGGTGTGTGTGCACTAAAATGAATGTGAATACATTTGCCTTTTATCAGAAAACCCAAAGATAATATATGCTCATGCAATAATTTAGTGGTACAAAATAGTAAAAGATGAGGAACAATATTGGAGCCTTGTCCAAGTGAAGTACTTTCTCATGAATATGAGCATGGCCTTCACAGGTATTGAAGACTTTCAAAAGTTAATACAACAATGAAAGGAATCCAGAGTCCTTGTGCACTAAGTCTATCAAAGAAGATAAGGCTAGACAGTCAAGACCTTGTTACCTAGTGTGACACATTTCCTGCCAACCCTCAGGAATTTCTGGCACAAAATGTGGGATTGTTATCTATCTTAGAATGGCTTGAAACAATGTTTCTGCTCTCCTAACAACAAAAATTTCCTTGGGAAGTCTCTAAGCCTGCTATAATGAGCTTTTAAAACACTATTTTATTTTATTTTCATCTATCAATCATGAATCTAGGAATCAAAAAACAATCTTAAAACTTAAAAAAAAAAAAATAGACCTGAGCTGGGCCATCTTGTGAGCTTACCGTTTGTTGCTTATTGATTTAATTCCTTGAGAAAGAGGCTCTGCAATGGCTTTGTCAGAGGCCGTAAGAGGAGAAATATGAACAGTGGGATCTTGGCTGAAAGAGGAAGACCCAGGCCATGCTGATGAGCTGCCCTTACAAAGGCTGCTGTCTGTTCC
>NW_003852598.1:1058270-1061079 GCF_000181295.1 Otolemur garnettii | reverse complement strand
GAGCAGGGAAATAAGAAGCAGTCAGCCAGACTCCACATTCACACTTCTGACCGCAGGCCTGACAGAGCTCACAATAATAAATAAGAAGGGAGGCCAGGGTTTTAGAAGGTGACATTCTTGACAGAAAATAATCAAAAGAACGCGACACTCTTGACAGTTTTATAGTATCTGAAGATTTACTACACAACAGAGAAGCGGAGGAGCAAGGGATGTGCAGAGGTCGGGTCCTCAGCACCCCGCGCAGACAGCAAGGCAGGAAGGGGGTGCACAGGATGTCACCAGGACCAGCGGTCACTTCAGGAGGCCCATCTTCCTCTGGGAGTTTGTTTTGTGCTAAAACTGACATTTTCGTTCTTCATCGAGTTTCAGGTCACAAAGGTACTCACGTACATAGTTTTCTGGTTGTTTTTAGTCTCACTCACCAGGAATGCTTCTCCTTCCCACTCTTCCCAAGAACGGTTGTGATGCAGAGTGACCACCTAAATGAAGGCCAAGTGAATTCAGAGCTGAACTCATGCCCGAGAGAGAAATGAGACCCAGGGATGAAAGCCACAATACCAGGAACAGGGTAGCTAGCATAGAGGCAGACACTGAGGCAGGGCCAGGGAGTGAGATCCAGAATGTGGGCTAGGACCAGGAGGGGATGGGATGCCTGGGTCACCTGGGTAGAGTGCTGGCTGCGAGCTGAGGAAGCCGCATAGAGTGCATGCCAGACTAGACAAGCCCCCAACAGTGCGAGCACATTCACTTCCAGAAATTTAAAAAAGTAGAGAATGATTTTCTATTTTAAAATGCCACTAGCTGTTGCTGGCCAGCTCTGAGACAGAGCTAAGTATATTAAACCAATCTTCTGTTTCCATTCTTACATATTGTAATAATATAATACTAAAGACCAAATTTTCTGGGCAACAGATGGAGATCCCCAGCTCTTAAAATAAAAAAAAGGAAAAAGCCAAATTTAATGCTAAAAGTAAAAAGCCAAATTTAATGCTAGATAAAGTAAACTCAAAAATAGGAAACGGATCTCCATTGTAACTACTACTATTTCCTTAACCTTATCTTAGAAGTGTTATCCAACACAGACAAGGCAAAGCTGTTAGGGACAGGAGGCTTAGAAAGGCAAAATTCCCTCTAATCATAAATAAATGTCCGGATAACCAAGAAAGTCAACATAAACACAAGCAAACAATTAGTGATAACAATGAAGCTGAAAGAGTAAACATTAACATATAGAAAATTAAGATTTTCACGTATACAAATAAAATATATCTAAAAGATACATATTTTCAAATGTATATCCAATGAAACAAAAGATCTGCCTTATAATCATGACCAAGAAGATAAATTAATTACATAGACATATGAAAAACTTATGAGGTGAAGATATTTAATCTTTATTCTGAAAAATTCAGAATATACTCAAAAGGGTAAAAAAAAGTGTTCTGAAGTAAGAATATTCAGCATCATAAAAATATCAAATCTCTCTAATTTATTAATTTATATCAATCCCTATAAAGTATTACCAATCCCTATAAAGAATATTCAGCATTATAAAAATATCAAATCTCTCTAATTTATTAATTTATGTCAATCCCTATAAAGTATTACCTATTACCAGGCTTTTTGTCTTTTTCTGGAGTTACATAATTTTATCTTTGGGAGATTGGTGCAGAGGTAGAGCCAGAAAAGAAACTAGATTCAGTGCTTATAAAAACTGAATATGTTCCTACACTTTCCTTTTCTTTCATATCTCGTCAATATTTCCTAAATGTAAATACTAAAAGAAATCACTGAAATTGATTGAAATACTCTTCATATATTAAAAACCCAGGAGTTCATAATGACACTCAGAGAAAAAGACATCAAGAAAAAGAAATCACCATCATCAACCACTAATTATGACTGTAAGTTCCTAGGAAACTATTCTTTAAAAGTTAGCAGTTCCAACTTTCTATATAAATTTTGCTATGTTAACTATAGGGTAACTAGGTAGTCCCAGCAGATTAGGCCCAGTCTTCCTGACAGCAGAAATCCAACTGATAAATCCAGAGAAAGAGTAATATTAGGATTCATCACTAATTTGTAATACCTAATGAAATAATTAATTCAGGAAAAAGTATATGGATAAAACCATGAGACACAGAGTTGATGGGCAACCGTATAACTAGGCAGCATATGTACCCAGATGTTATGTGCCTCTCCAAGTGACGCAGTGTGAAACAGATAGCTTATGAAGCATTCCAAACAAACATGCAAGCTGAAGTCCAAGGCAGGATTACAAGTTTATGGGAATAATAAGTGACTGGGAACCAGGCTAAAGAACACAGTGAAGAAAAAGAGAGACACCAATTTTATTTTCCTCAAATAGTCAATGGAATAAATAAAAATGTGGAGAAATTAGTCTTGACTAAAAGGTCTAAGCAGGGTGGTGCCTGTGGCTCAAAGGAGTAGGGCACCTGCCCCATATAATGGAGGTGGCAGGATCAAACCCAGCCCTGGCCAAAAACTACTTTAAAAAAAAAAAAGAGTATAAGAAAAGCAAGGACACTAACAGATTTTCAAGGTAATTCATAATTTGGAAATACAAATTAAACTAGGAGCTACCACTCCATACCTATCAGAATGGCTAAATCATCATTTGTTTGTTTGTTTTTGAGACAGAGCCTCAAGCTGTCCCCCTGGGTAGAGTGCTGTGCAATCACAGCTCACAGCAACCTCCTACTCCTGGGCTCAAGCAAGTCTCCTGCCTCCACCTGCCAAGTAGCTGGGACCACAGGCGCCCACCACAACGCCTAGCTATTTTTTTTGG
>NW_003852598.1:1044557-1057133 GCF_000181295.1 Otolemur garnettii | reverse complement strand
GCCTAGGATTATACGGCACATGCAATATGTGGAAATTGCATGGATTCGGATTTAAACGAAGAGCTACAAAGAAATGTATTTAAAAAAACAAATCGGAAAATCAAATTGAAGTCTGAGTCTTAGAGGCCAGTGTGAAATTATTTTTAATCTTGTTAGTCATAATAAGGGCATCATTTTTTAAAGTCCATATTTCATATTTTAAGCATGCACAGGTAAAATTAGAAGTTTTACAACTTTCAGGAAATAATAAGAGAAAAGAGACATTTAAAAAGTGGTAAAGTTTGTGTAATTCTATCACCTATATATGATCTAATGATGACAGTTATAGAAAAAAAACAGCTACTGATAAAAGTAACCGTTGACTTTTTTGTATGTTTGAAAAATCCTTAAAATTAAAATTTAAAATAACAATAGCTAATCTTTTTTGAGCATTTACTTCATGCTTGGCAGTAGTGTAAGGGTTTTACATGTTTACATATCTAATTCTTGTGACAAAGCTATAAAGTAAGTATAGCTATAATTCGCATTTTGCCCATAAGAAAACTGATGCATTCTAAAGTTTAAAAAATTCCTCCCAATTAAGGTGCCAAGAGTAGACGGGTTAGCTCAGGACCCACATTCTTAACCACTACAGAATCCTTCTTAAATTATAACCTGAGTTACATGGTTTGCTTACAGTCTGTTCTATTTTGATTACTATGTCTTGACACCACAGCTTTCTTTCTTCATTCTTATAAATTTTTTAGTTCTGTATTTGCACACCAAAGTAAAGACACCATACCGATGGCATTCCTTAAATCAAAACAACAGAGTGAGAAAGATTATGAAAAAAAGAGAATGTGAAAGTTCACTTAGTATATAATTTAGAATAAGAAAATAAATCTATTTGAACTGCTACAAACATATTTTTTGGCCAAGAGAATGACTTATTCATAATAATAAAATTGATTACTCCGTTTTAGCTTTGCATGCATACTTTCAATTCCATTTTCCCGCCAGCCTTCTTTTTCTATGACTGATAATGAAGAGGCATACCATCCTAAACAGGCTCATGAATTTTTAAGTAAGATGTTTTTGTATAAAAATGGCTAATCACAGTCGGGTGAAGAAATGAGAAAATGCAAAGAAATATTCAACCCATTTAATTTTTCTCCTTTTTCTCCTTGAGAAAAATTATAAGCTCCAAAATAAAAAAAAAAAATCAAAGTTATGCACTAAATAATGTTACTTTTTGTGAAAGTGTCTGTATCAGCACAGACTTAAGAATAACCACAGAGCCATCCTTCTCTGAGCTGCAGGCTAAGAGGTGAATGTCTAACAAGATTACCATGGGATTAACTCCCACATGAAGCAGCCCTGGTACATTTATCTTGGCAATAATGTGAAGGGATCCTACGAAAAGCAATTTGCCTTTCAGGGTGGCTATCAAAAACTAACTGACTAAAATTCCTTCAAGAATCAGGTTAAATATAGCCCCTTTTATTAACAGAAAAGGAAATGTAAAATAAAGTCACTCCCCATCAAATCTCAAATCTATAAATGTATTTCATTTGAAGAGAGGTCTCTGATTTTTTTCTTCTAATATATCAGTAGCAATTTATCAACATTACCCACTCATCAGGAAGTACGGCTCTAGAGAAAATGATTACTGAGCTACAATTACAAGGTCAGCCAAAATTTTGGTCTTTTTCACATAAGAGAAAAGTTTGTTTAAAATTATTTGTCTTCATACATTTTAATAGTACATATATTTTTTCCTTTGTCTCTATGACAGTTAAAAGTAAAAACAAACAAATAAACAAACAAAACTACTTTGTATTAGTTTTCTATAGTGGCTATAACATTAAGCACCCAAAATTTATCATCATACAGTTCTGTAGGTCAGAGATCTGACATAGGTCTTACTAATCTAAAATTCAGGGGTCAGCAGGGAAGCATTCCTTTTGGAGGCTCTAGGGAAAAATCCATTTCCCTGCTCATTGGAGCGGTTGAATGAATTCAGTGTCTTAGAGGGGTAGGACCTTCTGAGTCTTCTTGCTGGCTGTAGCTGAGGTACCCAGCTCTTGGGGCCACTGCACTCTCTGGCTCCCATCTTCAAGGCCAGCAGCAGTAGGTGGAGTACTTTTTACACAGCATCTTTTTTAATCCTTCGTCTGTCACAGCTCCCTCTGAGCACAGCTGGGAAAGGTTCTCTGCTCTTAAGGACTCATGTGATCATACTGAGCCCATCCAGATAGTGCAGGATGATCTCCCCATCTCAAGGTCCCTTAACCTCAATCGCATCTGCAAAGTTGCCATTTACATAGAAAGTAACATACTCACAGGTTCTGGGGATTAGAGTGTGGCCATCTTTGAAGGACCTTATTCAGCTGAAGTCTGAACTTAATCCTGATTCCTTGGTGCGGCTTTTCAGACATCCCTGCCTTGGCTGCATTCCTAAGCAATTGGTTGTATTAAGAGCAAATAATAAAGCAGTGGGTAGCAAGCCAATTTCAACTGAAGTTTTTCCAAACCTTTTCACCAACAAGGACCATTTACTGTTTTATAAATAAGCTCTATTTACTAACCTACATTACTTAACAAATTATTTATCTCCATAAAATATTCAAAGGCATAAGTGATTGTAATCAGCTCCAAACTTCTGATCACCATAAGATCATAAGTCTTACCACACTGTGCTTACAGATTTCCATTCAGCACAAAGGAGAGTGTTGTTTTAGTTCATCCTAAAAAGTATATGGTATGTTAAGGTACATCTGACACTGGCTTTCTCAAAACCTTGAAAATATTGCTAAATTCACTGTCCCCTAAGATTCTCTTGAACCAGCATGAAAGATATTTCACAGCTGCCAGTGTTCAAACATTCTGGCATTCTTGCAAAACAAAACATCAGTTTCTAAGTGTGCCCCTTAGAGAGGAACAGCAGCCAACAATTAAATTAGGTATTTGTTCTTAAAATCAACATCACCGAGAAAGCGGTAGCCACATAGTGATGTCTAAAACTCCATTATCACGGTGGCATTTTTCTCTCTTTTTGCTCCCTGGGAATCACTCTCCAAGCAGGATGAAACTATTTCCAGTGCTGCCTACTTCTTTTCACTTAGATGTCCTCCAGTCAGCACCCCGTCCTACGCCCTCACTTGCTTTACAATCTGCATGTATTTAGTGACTCCTGAGGGCTAGGCACAGTTCTGGATACCAGCACTTGATAAGCTCATAGAGAAAACAAAGATTTCATCAGTACCTAGAAAAAGGTGACAGAGGAACTAGGGGATTGCTGAAGTATCTTTACCTTTGATAATGAGAAGCAGATCCTAAAAGTCACGGGTTTCCAATATCGAATCGGAGATAGGCTTGCTACAATGGGCATCTCCTGACCATAGGACCAGTTCAGACCCTATTTACTTTTTCTGAAATGGTGATAAGGTCTTAGTAACAAACACGGGAAGAGCATTTGCCATTATATACATTTTTTTCAGTGTCAGAAGGCCTAAGAGCTTGTACCAGCTTTGTTCACAAAAAGTACATTTCATATGCACTAAAGAACAGCCATAGATTTAGAAATTAAACCATATTGTCCTGAATGTTCCCCAAGCAAACATTTTTTTATTTAAATATCTGGCATTAAAATATTTAATTTGAATGAGAAGGGAAGGGTGAGGAGAGATTATATTAATCTGTCCTACTGGTGGAGGAGTACCAACGTCTACCAGACCCTGCAAGCACATTTAGACACAGGATCAAATCCTTCGTAAGCCATTTGGAAGAGTGGTGAACCTCTGTGGGCAAAAGCAAGATCAGGAGCCTCAAGACATACCACAATCTGCATGTGGCCTGAAATCTGGCCGAGCACCAGGTTACAAACTGATTGGAATTCTAAAAGGAAAATAAAAAGCAAAGCAAGAAATAAAAAAATAAAGGAGAGAAACAAACACAAAATGAAATAAAATAAAGTATTATGTTATTAGTAGTGATGTCAAATATGACAGGAATCCCAAATAAAATACAAGTGGACTACAAAACAGAGAATGAGCTGGTTATACCGGGTCATGCATGTAATCCCAGCACTTTAGTAGATTAAGACTAGAAGACTGCTTGAGGCCAGAGTGGAGACCAGCCTGGGCAACACAGTGAGATCCCATCTCTACAAAAAAAAAAAAAAAAAAAAAAGCTTAAAAAAAAATTTAGTGGTGATGTGCACCTGTAGTCTCTAGCTTCTTGGGAGGCTAAGGTAGAAAGATTGCTTGAGGCCAGGAATTTGATTTTACAGTGAGGTGTGATTGCACCACTACACTCAAACTAGGCAACAGAGAGAGACCTCTGAAACAAAACAAAACAAAGCAGAGAATGTCAGAATGGTTTTTAAATCACACACATGTCATTTATGGAAGACATGTTTAAGACACACAAAAGACCAAAAGGAAGTACACACCAGATGAAGAGGATTAGATTCAATACTCACAGTCTAAATATTAAGGCTCCCTATAAGCTTAACAGTGAAGAAAAATGACTGACTCGAAGACTGAAAAGCAGCCACAGGAACAGAACAGAGAGTCCAGCAACCGGCCTGTGATATATGGAAAGCCAACGTGAGGCCAAGGGCACAGGGCAAATGAACTGGGAGAAGACAGACTACAAATGCTACTGTGACTATTGTTTATCCATACAATAAAAAATAAAAATAGATTCCTACCTCACTCTTGCACAAAAAAATATATTCTGCACGTAGACAAATGACAGACTTACATAGGAAATGAAAAAATTTTAGACTTTCAGGAAAATATCGGAGAAGAAATTTTCCTGCCTTTAAGATTAGATAATGTTGCTAAACAAGACATTTATCTCCTGAAAAAGAATCCCACAAAATGCAAGCTAAAAGAATGGTAAGTTAACTACCTTGAAAGCGTTAATGTCAAAATATCCCTTCAAGAATAAAATGGCAGGCTATACTCTGCCTTATTTAAACCTTATACAACAAACAAAGGAATATTATCATAAACATATAACAACAGCTCACATATTTAAAAAAGAAGACAAATTAACCGATGGAAAAAAGGCCAAAATATCTAAACAGGAAATTTTATAAAACTAAGTAAGTACAAAGTAAATCAAACATGTACTTTGAATTATAAAGCTCGTTCAATGTTGCTACATGGTGTTGGGATATCTTCCATGCATTTACAATTTTCATTCAAATGTTGGGCTGTCTATGCCAACCACTGTATTCCACATAAGAATTTAGCTTTTCACACCTCAGTGATTATTTTTTATCTAAGGCAATGACAACCAACATTAGCATGTAAGAGCTCTGTTTAAATAACCTGTTAAAATACTTTTCACTTAACTTACGAAGTGAATTGATAAGATATTATTTACATTAGAGTATGGGAAAGAAGCAACACTCAATCTCTTCCTTTCTCAACATAGGGACTGAATTAAACTTAGATTCTCCCATTTTTAGAAGAGCAAATATATTCAGCTCCAAGTGAAAGCATGAAGCAAGACGATCACAAACACGTGCAAAGAGCAGCACTATTGAGCTGGCAACACCTTAAAACACCACTTAATTTTATACACTTGACCTAATAGGTTTCAAAGTCCATGGGGAAAAATCCATGTGATTTGAAGACACCAAGTAATTAACATTTCAAAATACAAAAACCGATTTAGAGCAAATTAAGGTAATTTTCCCACGAAAAACAATTGCAGGATTTAGTTTGTTTGCTTGCTTATTTATTTCCTTATTTATTTTATAATTCTTCAAGCCTGAAGTAATTTGCAATAGCCTTCCTTCCTTTTTTTTTCTATTTTTTTGGGACAGAGTCTCCAGTTTTTGCCCTGAGTAGATGCCATGGCGTCAAAGCTCACAGCAATTGCCAACTCTTGCATTCAGTTTTTCTAATGTAGTAGAGACAGTCTCACTATTGCTCAGGCTGGTCTCGAACTCATGAGCTCCAGCAATCCACCCACCTTGGCCAGAGTGCTAGGATTACAGGCATGAGCCACCTTAAACTTTCTTCCTTAAGCCTAGAAGGGCAGATGCCACCTACTTTCAGTAACTTCTCATGTTATGGTAAAATAACTCCAAATTTTAATACTAAGTGAAAACCATATCTTTGTCTGATATAATCCATATTTTTGTGAGACTCAACTAAATATATTTATTTATTTTAATTTATTTTAAATTCCTAAATGTTTTGATATAACTAATGTTGGAATAAAATGTTTTAAATAAAAAAAAAAAAACTATGTCCCTACTTCAAAGAATGAAGAAGTCATCAAACATTATGAACTGCTTGGGAGTGGTAAATAACAACCATGAAAATAAGACCTGTATATCTACCTAAGAATTTTCAGATGAACACAAGGTACAACACATGAACACTACGTAAAGTGCATGCCTTAAACAAGTGAACTTTTTCTCACATGAAAATTTTAACTGAGATGCACTAAGCCCAAAGAGAAAAATAATGAACTCTTACAAGCTTAAAGAAAGCTTAAAACAGAAAAGGCCACGCAAAGAACATGACTGCAGACTGCCGTACTCACATTTTCATTAATTTAAGTAAAATATGTTTATGTTAAACAGGAAATTATGCTTTGATAATATTTAGTAGGAATTTCTTTCTTAAATGATAAAGTTGTTCTTTTCCAGTAAACAATCCCTGACCTTCTTCATTTGTGGATGAAATACTATAACTTATTTTAAATGCAGTTTTAAATGCATAAGACTTTTTTAAAACCCAGTAAATAACTGAACTGACCTACATATTTTACAACAGAGCCAATGACAAGTGAAGTTATAGGTTCAAGTATAATATAAAAGCAAACACTAAAAATGAGTGATACCATCTACCAATAAGCATCCACACCCCGTAAATTTAATTTCAGATACACTAATATCTGGTCGTATAAACAACACATAAACATATGAGCCTAAACTAAGTAAGTGATGAAATTCTTGTTCTGAATTCTTTACAGAATCATCAAACTATTATGTAGAGCATGTACCCTTTGTGAATAGTTAAGTAAAGCAATATGGGTGATTTTTTCCAAAATTGACATATAGGTAATGGAAAATAAAAAAATATGGACATTTACTTTATTGAGCTTTGAAAACTGCACACACTGATGTAATCAACAGTCAAAAAAGATATAAAAACAATGAAAATTTTAATCCCCCCCCCAAAATAATGATAATTTAAAGTCCCCTTTACCTCTTTTTGTTAAATTCCTCTCCCTTCCTTCAGATAAATGTAATTGAATTTTTTAAACAAAGTAAATAGACTAGATATCTAAATACCTGCATGTTTTCATTGACAATTTATTGACTATAATTGTCCCCACTAACAAATTTGGGATCTCATTTGGAATTGTTTCAGGACCTGAAAGATGACAAACTTTCATAATTTAAGTTTTTGATTTTTGAAAAAAATCCATAGCCTTTCATAACTAAGTCCCACAAGAGAAAATGGGTAACTACAAAGAGGAAAAGGGAGTGAAATAGTCCAGACACCTCAGTGCGAGGCGCTGAGCTAACCTCTTGAGACTAACATTCTCAATTCGTGTTCACAGACATCCTGAGAGATAGTTAATGATTATCTTTATTTTAGAAATGAGGAAATTGAGTTTCGAGAAGGTTAAGCATCTTGGCCAGGCTTCCTTATTGGTTGAGAGAGCCAAGAGTCAAGTCCAGATCTCTTCCTCCAAAACAGATGCTCTTGTGCTTCACTCCAAGTAGAATCTTTACACTGGTTAATATTTATTAGACTACAAAATAAAGACTTCCTGCCATTGCTATCCATGCTGTATGCACATTTCCCCTGGCAGTGTGGAGATAAGAAGCAGGACAGAGCATCAGGTCCAAGGAGATGGACTGGTGTCCATTCCGGGGAAAGACAGACCTACCCCAACTGTCTAGTGAATATCTTACCACTGTGTGTGGAGAGAGCAGAAAATCTGCTGATGTAGGTCATCCACTTGCAGGCCTTTATTCAGTGGACATGTAAGGAATTCCACCTGACTCTCCACAGTAAGGCAATTAAAAGTATGAGGGGGTTCTGGGAAAGAAGAAAGGGAATTGCACATTCCTTGAGGAGGTCATTCAATAGAGATGAGATGAGGGCATCTGATAACCCATCATAGATCACATAACCTGTCAAAGGTCACATAAAGGCTTCTGGAGGAGCAGAGAACCAGGGCATGGTGCAAACTCTAGTTTTGTTTACAGCATCCTTCTGCTATGAGAGCGTTGTGAGCAGACACCAACATACAGAATTCCTATGATTGGTGTCAATAAATTCATCTGGTAAAATCTGTAAAAATATTTCCTAGTTATTGGATGCACAAGGAGAACCATATTACATTCCATCCCAAGACTGTGCTTGCCAGAAGACCCACCAGAAGCATTCATGAGGACAACATGAAAATTTAAAATGTTCCTTTCAGAATGCTTGATATTGTTCATTAGGAATCAGAAAAGAAACACTGGTTTGATCACTTTGCTTCCACAGTTCAATATCTATACTTTTCCTTGTTTCTGAAAATGAATTTGACCAGAGGTTTATGGAAGACTGACTGACCAAATCAGCCTACTGGATCTTTCAACATTTTTGAAACAGGTGTCAAAAATCGAGTTTTCAGCAACGTCTCTATATTTCTCTTCTTAAACAAGATAGACTTGCTTGAGGGGAATGTGCAAATGGTGAGCATCAAAGGCTGCTGGAATTTGGAAGGGATCCACGCTGCTTAAGAGATATTCAAAAATTCCTGGTGGAATATTTCTGTAACAAATGCCAGAACCTGCAGCAGAAACCCTTCGGACACCCACTCCCAGGTGCTATCAGCATGAAAAAGTGCATATTATTTTCCATGAGATAAGAATACTATTCTGTATGATAACCTTAAACAGGCTATACAACAGTGATACACAAAAACTCACTATTGTAATAATCTCTTTTTATATGGTCTCCTGTTTGTTTTGTTTCCTAAAATAAAAGTATAAAAGGGGAATTAGAAAAAATCTTGATTCCATGTTTAACTGTTTGGAAATCGGAAGCACTCATGGTAGATTTTGGTTTGTGGCAGAACCCTTTAGAGTAACAGGGCTCTGTCAATGTCTGCTGAAGTTCAGGTATTAACCAGTTTCACTGTGCCTTCCCTTCGAGTCAGGTTATAATTTACTGGCAGAAATCAGACTAGGATTTCCATTCTTCCCATTCTCAAGCTCAATTCCCCTGTAGCGGTAATTAGAGAAGGCGACTTCAATATTTGTAGATGTGAGGTTAAGAACAAGTAAAACAAGTAAGATTTCTTTTTTTCAACCTTACACAAAGCAATGATACCCTCTGCCTATCTTTACGGTGACGTCCTACCTTGAAAGGCCTATTAAGAAAGAAGTTTGGTGTGAGGAATGGCATTCTCTTTGTTTATACAAATTTAACCTTCTTGTTTTTCTTGCACACGTAACAATCCTTTGGTTTTTGAGGTAGTGCTCTTAGTGTTTTGCAGATCACATAAAGACTTCTGGTAGGATCCTAATGAAGAGTTTATCGGTGATTTGGAGGAATAAAAGGCAAGCAAATGCCATGTATGGTGTTTTGATCAACACTCAGAAGTGAAATGTAATTTGCCTTTTTCATATTTAATTATCATGTGATGTATGTGCCATATGGAAAACATTCTGGATTTTTTCTTTTCTTTCTTTTTTTTTTTTTTTTTTTTTTCAGACAGAGTCTCAGAATGTCTCCCTCAGTAGAGTGCTGTTATGTCACAGCTCACAGCAAGCTCAAATGCTTGGGCAAGAGAATGTCTCCCAAGTGGCTGGGATTCCAGGCACCTGCCACAATACACAGCTATTTTTTTGTTGTAGTTGTCATTGTTGTTTAGCAGGCCTAGGCCGGGTTCTATCCCGCCAGCCTCAGAGTATGTGGCCGGCGCCCTAACGGCTGCAGTATGGGCACCGAGCTGATGAGAAACATTCTGGCCAGGGCAGCAACTAAAAAGTACAAGTAATTTGATAGCAGAAATACACTCTTTTCAGGAAAAAAAAATTAATTAAAAATAAAATTTCACTCTAACAAACCCATTTTTTATATCTTTAGAGAAATTTATAGAGACAGAAACACAAAATCATGTACACTGACATTACAATTTTTTAAATGAAGAAACTAAAGTCCAGGGCAATAAAGCCAGACATAAAACCCCAGCCCCTTTTCTCTAAATCTGAGTTCCTCGCCTCCACATCCATAGTTTGCAAACATCTTTAGCTCAACATTGTCCTCAAAAATAATCATTTTAAAAAAACAGATCAACGAAGAGATGTTCAAATGCAGCTGGTGGGAATCACAAGCCTCACTTTACTCCCTTTTCCCTTCCGGGGGCATATTTTCACAAATCCCTAGAGTTGGTGAAATACAGTTTGAAAATCATCTGCTTTACACCATGCCAGCTCATAAAATTAATCTGGAAGAGAGCCAAGTTAAAAAATGTGAAAAATTGAACATCAATACAAAAGAGAAACTATAGTTCAATAAAGCAATATGAAAACTGTCACAGTTGGGCTCATGATTAAGCACCAAATCAATGAGGCTGAAAATGGGCACCTCAGGAGGTCAGGAAAGAAAGACATCCCAGCGTGTTGGCAGGGGCTGGAGGGATGACTCCAGAGAAGGACAGACGACGTGGGCCTTACACACGGACTGTGCTGAAAGGAACAGAAGGTAGAGGGAAAAGAAGATAGAGGAAGGCAAGCAGCATCAACAACAGCACTGGGATAAGATGGAACAATCGACTGTTGATAGAAGGTGAGTAGACCAACTAAGCTCAAATGAGTGGCTAGGAAAGCTGAAAAAGTGAAACTAAACCAAGAAATACATGTTGGGGCCAGATTATTTCAAGTTAATGAGTTCTGACTGTTCCTGCAGGCTACGGGGAATTACTGAAAGTTTCTGAATAAGGTAGTAATATGATCAAAGTGTTTTAGGAATTTTAGTCAGAGAGTAGTGTAAAGATATTCTAGGAAAAAAAGAATTGGAAGAGAAAGATCAGTTCGGAGGCTATTTGCAGACAAGCAGGCAGGATAACTATCAAAACCAAGTCAGAAGCTGAAAGGACAAAAAGAGAGGAATGGATAAAACAGCAGGAAGCAAAATTTGAAAGGACTTCGAAAGTTCCCTTCATTCTAGGCATTGGAGACACATTCTGGATAATTATCAAGGATCCTGTAAAGGGGATTCATGTCTCCGAAGGTACTTGAACCCTTTCCTGTTTTGAAATTATTAATTCAGTATACCAAATGGATCAGATGGGTGGGAGAATCCAAGCACAAATTAAAACTGTAAAGTGTGGGTGACTACAACAATGATAGATATAATTTCCAAGGTGTAACACCTGTTATTGACCATTCCGAAAGAGAACTGGAAAACAGACCCAATTCCTTTTAAAATGTTGAAATAATTTAAGCCAAAAAAAAAAAAAAAAATCAAGAATATTATGGTGCAAAACCCTCTAGAGTCAGTGCTTCCAATGATTTAATGAACCACATTTTCCTAGGCTATACATAAAGGAGATAGCTCAGAAGAAAGCAAACTGGGTCGGTGTCACTGCAGATATAAAATAGTGCAAAATTGTGTGACATTTGGTCTTTTCAACCAGCGACAAAGACACAGAACTCAACAGCAGGCAAATCACCTTTGCGTAGAAGTGTTAAAAATATACAAACATTAGAATAGGACACTTTTGTATTTATATTTTTGTTTCACTGGTCTCCTGGGGGCAGGATTATATTCTGTTTCATTTTCTTTATATAGCACTTCATTTACATATTTCCTCCAAAAGAAAAACACTGACTAATTCATGTTTAATTTTAGTCCACAGTGATCTCCAGATCTTTTTGCACATTTGTATTTAATAAACATGTAGTGAATTATTCTCATTTGGTAAATGTATAGCTAATTATTATTCTGACCATGCCCCCAATGAAATTTACTGTCATTATTTCTCATCTTTTTTCCAATTATCAAAGTTCTTTGAATTCTAAGCCTAGTCTCAATTATTCTTAGTATGATCTACAAGTACTATCATACTCTTCTATGTTGACAGGTTATAATTACCAACTCATCCACAGGTTCTTAATCTCATTATCCAAATAGGGGGATAAAGTTTTTAAATGACCATTTGTAAGACATTCTTTTCGATGTTTACAAAGGGTCCAGCAAGAGCATCTCTTTATATATCCCAGAAATGTTTGAAGGAAAAATTATTTCTGGGTACCTGCCAAACACCTGGTATTGTTATATTAAGAACTTTCCCAAAAGATACTTAAGAGATATTGGTTATATTGTCTGAAAGAGCTTTGACTGCAGGAGAAATAAAACACTGAATTGGTCCACCCAAAAGAGAGATGGCTATGTTCCTGAAGATCTTTCAAGAAATAATATAGGCGCCAGGTGCAGTGGCTCACATCTGAATCCCAGCACTCTGGGAGGCCCAGGAGGGTATAGTGCTTATTCTTAGAAGTTCAAGACCAGCCTGAGCAAGAGTGAGACCCCATCTCTACTAACAAAAAAAAAAAAA
>NW_003852598.1:988892-1043970 GCF_000181295.1 Otolemur garnettii | reverse complement strand
ATAATATCTTATATTTCAGCATAAGATGTAATCATAATATCTTATATTTATCCTATTAGACAAAAATTAAATAAATTCCCCAACCTACATAATGTATTTTGCCAAGGATCATGCACATTTTTTTTGCTAAAATTTTTGAAGGAAAATAAAGATGTACGTTATATATGGGGAGCATGGATCAGCAACAGGGACCCCTTGGCCTAGCACTGGGATCAGGAGAGGGGATGATGGCAGGGCTGGTGAGACGGGCCACAGCTGTGTAGGATAAGGGCCAAGAGTGAAGGCCCAAGCCCCTCCAGCTGGGAAGAGAACAGCAGCTCTCTACTGCCCAGGCCCCGAGACCTACCTGACTGCCCAGGCCCTGAGACCTACCTGGCTGCTCATGGGCAAGCACAGGCCCTGAGACCTACCTGACTGCCCAGGCCCTGAGACCTACCTGGCTGCTCATGGGCAAGCACAGGCCCCGAGACCTACCTGACTGCCCAGGCCCTGAGACCTACCTGACTGCCCAGGCCCTGAGACCCACCTGGCTGCTCATGGGCAAGAAGATCCCACCCTCTCTCCATGAGGCTGGTCACCTTAGCTTCAGCCCCTAATGTGGCAGGAAGGGAAGGGCTCCCAGGATAGAGGGAAAGAGCAGCAGCCTTCACAGAACGCGTGGCCTCAGGAGGGCAGTGCAATCTGCACCTTTACCAGGGAAGTATTAGCCCTCCCCCTATGTTTCTCTCCCAGCTAAGAGCTGACCATTTTCCTTCTGAAGGGGCATTTTCCTGAAAGTCTGGCCCAAAAATGCGGGTGTGAATTATGCATGGGAGCACCTTATACACAGCAAAATATGGTATGTTTTAAACCTAACAGACATTGAATGCAAATTTGGTAAAGGAGTTATTAAATGAAAAAATGGAGTTTCCAGCACGGATACCACCACCAAGTAACTTTGGTAGTTACATTTGTGGTACTGCTGTGAAATGCTCCATTTTTGCTGGATGGGCTAATGTGGGCAGACCTCACAGATCCTGTAAGTACTTATGAGATGACACATCAAAAATTAGTGAAGAATGAAATAAATGCACTTGTCTGGGGAGGAGGACTCATTAAACCAGAATGAAGAACCTGCAACTCACTTTGATTGGGCTGAGAGGCCAAAGCTATACAACCACTTAACCAAACAATTCTACACAAACGTGTAAGTTAACCCTTACCTATTTTAGCAGAAATATGTAAGGAAAATAGGGAAGAATATTGTAGGTAGAGGGATCTTTCTGCTGGAGCGATGGCATAAAATGTGAATCTGAAAGTCTTACATAGGTGAAGGCAAATAAAATAGCTGGCCTCCGTCACACTAAATTCCATACCTAGTAAATATGGAAATAGATAATATGTGTCATAAATGCCTAGACGTGAGAGATTAAGATTTATTTTTAAAATTATGGAAAATTACATCTTTTGTAGAAAAGAAGAGATGAAATCTATTAGGCAAAGAGACTGGATTACAAATGTTGACAACTGGGGTGGGGGAGAAGCAGCACTTCATTAATTTGGCCGTATGGAATCCCAAAGCTCTTTAAGTTAATTTTTAAGGTGCCTTTGTCAAATAAATTTCCCTTCTTCCAACTTAGCTTTTCTCTTTTACGAAGTGGAAAATTTTCTTCCTCAAACGTAGTTTAAAAAGTATCCTCTTGGTAGTGCCTGTGGCTCAAAGGAGTAGGACGCTGGCCCCACATGCTGGAGGTGAAAGGTTTAAACCCAGCCCTGGCCAAAAATGGCAAAAAAAAAAAAAAGTATCCTCTTTATTTGTTAAGCCTTCTCTGCATGTGAACCCAAATGTGCATGTCGGGTCTGGTCTCTTTTTCTTTACTTATATTCTCATCAATGTTATACATTTGATATTTTAACATAAGTTACACTGGCCATGACAAATCATAAAGATTCTACCCATGTTTTAACATAAAATTTTAGTAAGAACTGTTATTAAGAAAGAATTCTAGTGACCTGAAGTTAAAGTACGATTCAATTTCAAAACATAACGTAACTCAACAGGCGTTTCATATCATCGCAATGGGCACCGATGAATAAAAACTGAGTCCCAACCAAAGAAAAAAATAATACTAGGATTAGATTTTCAAGTTTTTTTCTAGTTTTTCCAGTTGCATTTTTTCATTATTTTATGAAAATTATTATCTTTTCTTTCATTCAGATAATCATAACCATCTCCTATGACTGTTTGCTTCTCTAGGTACGTAGCCAACACCAAGAAAGCAAAATGAGAAAACCAATTAAGTGTGTCAGCGTTTCATCTTTCGAGCGTCTGCATATCAAGATACAATTTCAACGTGCAGCAGATTTGGCTTCCCTGAAAACAAAAGTGAAGAATCACTATGTTTGGCAACATTAAGAAAATTTCCATTTTTTTCTTAATGAAATCAATTTTCATAGAAAGAGGGTTTTTGTTTTTTCTGTGAATTATACCATTAGACCAAAATAAAGAAAGGCTGGCCCTTTGTTTATTTTTCTTTTATTTCTTTTCCTCCTGAAACATGGGATGGGTCTTCCTTTGTGGCTTCAAATTTTGTAAGATGGGAAAGGTCAGAAAACACGATCTGTTTATTTTAGTGACAATTCTTCGTAAAATACTTCAAAACTGGTGGTTGGTATTATAAACCTGTTGGAAGGCCACACTCACTCAGTAGGCCCCCAACCAACGCCATCTCAGTAAGCGTCCAATAGACCCCTTTCAGTTCTCCTTGCTTCCTCTGTGTTACCTGACGCTCCTGCCCACAAACGTCTAGAAATGTTCTCATGTCGCCCTACTTGCCCCATTCACTGCTTATCTTTCTGGATGCATTTCCCTCCTGTCTTCTGGGTTCTATTTCTTTTGTTTATTCTATAAATGTTAACAGTACTCAAGGTTATGCCCTTAATCTCCTATTTTTATCTCTGCATTTTTCCTGGGAAGTCTCCTTTAATATCATTTCAAGAACCACTAGTGCTTTAATGAATTTAAACAGCACACATCTCTCCACTGAGCTCTAGATTCGTATCTCCAATATTCACTCGATGTTTCTTCTTGACAGCCTTCAGGATCTTCATAAGAAACAAAAGTACAGCTGAATTCTTTGTATTCTCTACAAAATAACCATTTCCCCTTGTGCAAAATTTCAACAGTTATACAAAAAGAAACCTGAAAATGACCTTGAGACTTCTTTTCACTCACCAGTTGCATCAGTCAAGCACCAAGCACCAAGGATTTTACTTTCTGAATATTTCTTACATGCTTTGGTGAGTTTTCAACCTTAAGTCATCCTGTCATATCACTTTATTGTATGGTTTTCTAAGTCCTCTCCCTGCCCAGATCTGCCCCCACCACCAAATCACCAAGATCATTCCCCAAACTCTAGCTGTATTTAAACCACAACATAGATCTAATTAAGCCATCCTCTCACAGAAATATCTGCTCTCCCCCATTGCTTCAAAGATAAAGATTTACATTTTAGAATGGCCTGCTATGTCCTTTATGTTTACTTCAAGTCCTTGCCCTCATGGGGTTGATCATTACAACAGGAGAAGCAGAAAATAAACAGTAAGTAAACAAAATAATTCTTAATTAAAATAGCTCAACTGAAATAAATATTAATTAATGGAAGGACTGAAGAACCTACATACTACTATCTGTTAATAAAAGTAGCGTGATACATAAACTGCAGAGCCAAAGAGAGAAAGGGGGAAAAAAAACCCTAGGACCTCAAGATACATTCTAGGAAATAACAAAGCATGCCACACCATTCTCTCTACCCCTTGCCACACATAATAAACCAATTGTAGACATACTTAAGAAGAAGGGTGAGCTCACTATTTTCAAAAAATTTAATGTGTAGTACAAAGGTGGTATAAACTACACTAGTGAGGTGAAGTATGAATTAATTTCACCCGTATTCCATGGAAATCAATGCAAATGTGTATGGTCCCCAGTGAATGATTTCTAAAATAAGCTAAGAATGTGTAAGCCCCTCTATTTAGCAAGAAAATTCAATCATCTTTACCACTTTCAGCTTAAAATATTCTGTCTCCTAAAGAACCTCTATGAAAATGTGTCAGTGAGCCGTGACTATTGTTAGTTCACCTTTTGGAGGCTGTCTTCTCCTAAAATGTGTGTCCTATCATGGAATACTACTAAGAGGCACACAGCTATGCCTGAGATTCTCTTTGACAATTATTATTTTTTTAATTGCTGGATCATTAAAAGTATACTTAGTATAACAAAAACATATTATAATATCAGCTTAGCATGCACTTTTTTTATCATCTCCCTATAACAAGGGCAGCTGCATTCCGATTTGGGGTAATGGTGAAAGCAGGTGAAACACACATAAACTTGCACGTGGTAGAGCCGGGCTGAGATGGTGGGAAGGGAATATTCTTGTGCCATCTCCATTGGTGCCCTCTGGTCATCCTGGGCCCCATCTGGAGGTGGCCTTCATTGTGAGGATGAAAAAAAGCAACTTCCAGTCCCTATGCCAACCAACAATACAACCTGAGAGCAGAAACACACCAGACAACCTACTCTCTAACTGCCTTCACTATAATGATTTTGGATGATGAATATAAAACGTAGCAAAGTATGATTTTTCCAACTGAATGAGAACTAAATCAATGCTGCATTAGTACACTTGTTAAGTTCCACATAGTGTAATTAAAAGTTGGCTTAAAGAACAATATGCGATTCAAATCCTTTTCCACATTTTATATAGGATTTTCAAAACATTCATAAATTATATGTGGAAATAGCTATTGGAATAATTAACACCAAATTTTATATATCTATTTTCTACATGAGTCAACTAAGGTTTTTTGGACCAAATACAGATCCAATCCCACCCAAACTCCTAGTCTCATTTACTACAACCCATTAGAGACCAGCAATGACATTGACACTGAATGCGGATTGAGCAGTGCTGTAGCTCCTTTCCCTACACGGTGAACTTGAAACACAACCAGCTTACCATAGGGCATCATCTTCGTGGCCACATGTATAGTACAAATTTTGTTTACAAAAATCAATTTTTGTCTAAAGAAGACAAAGGGTACCCTATTACCAAGAGCTTGGTCAATGTCTATGACGACCAAACAACCCAGAATCACACTGTATATGAGAACAATGAATACATCGTTCACAGAAATATGTGTACATATAAATGTATCATATACACTCAGAAAACAGCATTGAGAGAAAAAAAGATATATAAATTTTATACACACACACACACATATATAGCTTTATTGTTAGGTGGGTTTGGTGTTTTCTTTATCCCCAAATGCCTAACAAAACAATGTTTGTAAAATATGTTGAATCACACACCTGATGTCAGATAAACTTGCACTTTATCACACTCCCTACACTATACCATAAATACATACATTTTGGGTAAACAACTGCATATGTTGTGGGTACATTTCATTGCTCACATTCATATCTTAGAAACAAGCGATATTTTAGAAAACAAGTTTGATTTCACATTCTCTATTTCACTCCATCACACAAACACACGCAAATCCACACACTTGATTTTAGCAACAAACACAAACTCAGCATCTAATTTTAATTTGAAACATCTAATTCTAGTTTGCCTAAATGCGTTCTTTCAAATTAATAAAATTTGATAGACTGCTCAATGGAGCAAGTTTCACAAATGCATAATCGCATGAGTGTGGCTAGAAAAACAATATATATCCAGAACATTTCTATTCATGCTACACTTGTGTTTCCATAATTGTTAAGGTTAAAGTAACTTTTAAAATACAATTAACAACAAATCCTATTCAAATTGTAGACCTGAAATGCTAATGTTTTAATTTTTATAGAATGTTTATGATCACAGACATGAATTTCTGTCCAGACTGTCTCCAGCTGGAAAAATCACAGGCTGCAAGATCCATCACTTCATTTCATTCAGGGTGATAAACTACAAACAAACTAGCAAATGATTCTACCTATGTTGTTCAAAAACTTTAAAATGACAACCATAAATGCTATGGTAGTTAATATCAAAGGTGATATTATCTTAAAACTTACTACAAAGTCATGGTAATCTAAAAAGTGTGATACTGGTACAAGGATCAACATACAGACATTTAGATTAATAGAAGAGAATTAAGAGTCCACAAAAAACCCTTAAAGTTATGGTCAGTTTTCCTTGAAGACAAATAGCGCTGAAACAATGGAAAATCTACACACAAAAGAATGTTGTTGGATGCCTACTATATACCAAAATTACCTAATAATGGATCGCAGACTTAAATACAAAAGTTTAAACTATAAAACCCTCAGAAAGAAACGTAGATCTCAATATATGTGACTATGGATTAGGCAATAGTTTCTTATTTATGACACTACACAGTCAAGAAACCGAAAGAAACATAGATAAATTTGACTTCATTAAAATTAAAAACATTGGCTCGGCGCCTATAGCTCAACCGGCTAAGGCGCCAGCCACGTACACCTAAGGTGGCGGGTTCGAATCCCCAGCCCGGACCCGCCAAAACAACAATGACGGCTGCAACCAAAAAATAGCCGGGCGTTGTGGCGGGCGCCTGTGGTCCCAGCTACTTGGGAGGCGGAGGCAAGAGACTCGCTTGAGCCCAGGAGTTGGAGGTTGCTGTGAGCTGTAATGCCACGGCACTCTACCCAGGGGGAAAGCTTGAGGCTCTGTCTCAAAAAAAAAAAAAAAAAAAAATTAAAAACAGTTGTGCTTTGAAGAACACTGTCAAGAAGTGAAGAGACAACCCAAAGAATAAAAGTATTTCAAACTTAGAAATCCAATAAGGATCTAAGTATCCAGAACACATTACATAAAGAAGCATTACAACTCAACAGTACAAAGACAAATAGCTCAATGAAAGTCAGGCAAAGGATTGAAACAGACCTTTCTCCAGTAGCTACCAAGTACTTAAAAAGATGCTCAGCATCAGCAGTTAGTAGGAAAATGCAAATCAAAATCACGAGATACCACTGCATATTCACCAGCATGTCTGTAATCACACACACACACACAAAGAAAAATAACAAATATCTAGGGGAATTAGAATCTTCATATTTCTGGAGGGAAAGTAAAATGGTGCTGTAGGTTTAGAAAATAGTTTGGCAGTTAATAAAAATATTAAATATAGAGTTACTATGTAACCCAACAATTCCATTCCTAGGTATATACCCAAGAGAAATGAAAATACACGTTTATTTTTAAAAATGATGCACTAAAATTCATAGCATCATTATTCATGATAGAAAATAAGTGGAAAACAGTGAAACATCTGCCCACTGATGAATGGATAAACAAAAAGTGACGTATCCACACAAGAGTGTATTATTCAGCCGTAAAAAGAACAAAGTACCAATAAATGCTAAAACATAGATGAGCCCGGAAAGCAGTACGATAAGGGAAACAAGACCACAAAAGGTCACATATGATGCAATTTCATTTACATAAAATGTCCAGAAAAGGCAAATGTATAGAAAATCTGTGCAGAGAGTGGCTCTGAAGGGAAGGGAGAATGGAGAGGGATTATTAATGAGTCTGGGGCTTCTTTTCTTACACATTGCAAATATAAAGTCTCTATCCCCAGTTCTGTCCTTTTGGAAAACGCTCTGGAATTAGATAGTGGTGAGAGTTCCACAACATTGCAGATGTTCTTTACAAAGCTCTGCATGGCACACCTTAGAAAAGTAAATTTTATGGCATGTTAATTATGTCTCAAAAGAAATGAAAAAGTAGCATTAAAATGATAAACTTCAGAACACAATACAAGGTAGTATTAATACCAAATGCATTTTGGGATTCATCACATATGGACATAAATGAATACACCTGAGTTTGAGTAAATACATCTTGGTGAGCATTTCCTTAGACTTAAGGATATGCTCACACCTCACCTTCTGTCTCCAGCCCTTTGTTTTGTGCATAAGATTATTTTTCTAGTCTATTCACACTCATTTCTCCAAGATTAAGAGGCCTGAGAGACCTGCCTTTTCTAGTAAAAGGTATTCATTTGCCTTTCTAATATCCATCTTCTTTTTCTTCCTAATGGCAAAAGCATAAAATGGGTATATTATTAATGATACAATCTCTACACTTACTATATTCTTCTATTGTTTTTCGAATCTTAGAAGCCAGCAACCTTAATTAAGGCCTACCTCAATGACACTTTTAAAGTCATCTAACAAATAGAATCTCCCAAAGCTATTTCTGTGTTCTAAATGTGTGGATATTTTTACACTGAACATTCACAAACAGCCCCTCACCTATCTTTTCCATGACCACCCATCTGCTAATAGAGCTGTTATGCTCCAACTCTCCTGGTCTCCAAAGACAAATTTCCACTACCTTGTAATTCACCTTCTTTCCATCTCCAATTCACTTACTTTTAACCAAAGTTGCTAATGACCTAATTTTCAAAACCAGTAGAGTTTCTCAAGTTTTGATACTAATTTACTTCTTTGAAGCACTTTATACTGTTAAAAATCCCACTTTATCCAAGTTGTCATGTTTCTCTTTCAACTGAGATAATAAAAAAGCCTGTAGTGGACCTTTCTCTTCTGTTCTGTCACTAAGACACAAAAAATTTCTTGGCGTAGTGATCCAGGTGGAGACTCATCAAAAATACAAGTGCAGATCCTAGCTGTTTGATCACAGGCAAATCAAATTCTCAGAATTACTATTATTTTATCATAATCTTCATTATCATGATTTTTGCCATATCCTTTATAATAATTAACTTGAAACTCTCTATCTCCAGTTCTGTCCTCTTGGAACCCTCTGCTGGACAGAGCTCCTGGAGGTCCTCCAACTTTGGCCTCCTCTCTGTCTTTCCAAAGTGCAGCCGGTCATCTTTGCCAACAACCATGAAACTCCACTGCTACATTAAGGATGTCAGCATCCTCTCAGGTATCAGGTTTGAAAGGCTGGTTTCAGCTTTCATTCTTTCCCTCCATGAGGTAAAACCTTCTTCCCACATTTAGTTATCTGTATCTCTGCAGTATTTCTCACGTGCATCCACCCTACTCTATCTACATAAGGAAATGAAGCCAGGCCCTCACCATACTGCACTTGCATCAGATGTTCCAAGACTTGACAAAATACCACAATCAAAATTCAGATCCTTAGAACCACCCCTCCCTTACCAAATCATAAACTCCAAAAAGTAAGGCCCAGTACTGAGTCATATGGGAAAGTTCCCACATGCTTCATATAACTTGCCTAAGAAATGAATTACATATTCATAGAACCTCTGTAATTTGCCCACCAAAAGGACTTACACCCACCCAATGGACTTATGGTCAAAATATGGTGGTGTTCAACATGAGCAACTAGGCCTACCGTACTGATAAGTACACGTGGTACATGCCTGGCCTATGACAACCAGGTCAGCTGAATTAATTGGTCAATATAGGGCGGTGGTCAACTATGGAGGTTCTACTGCACCAGAAAACCAGCTGTGGACACTATAATTCCAACATGAGCTGTTTTCACTGTTTTGTCTTACCCAGCAATGCCAGCTACATTCTTTCAAAGTTTAGCTTCTTAAACTCCCACTCTAAAGCATGTTCTACCTTCCTACCTACAGAGTAAAATTTAAGCTTAGTTAGTCAATATTCATTCATCAATTTCTTTTTAGGGGCTTACAATAATAGGTGCTAAGTACGTAAAAACAAAGGATTAAACCTATCTAAAGATGGCAAGAAAGAGAGGGAGTGAAGTGTCAGGGAAACAGAAAGAGACACAGGGAGGGGGAGAGTGAGGCAGACAATGTAGACATCTATTTTCAACATCTCTAGCATGCCTGCTTCAGGAGCTACACTTGGATCAAATTTTCTGCTTAATTTGGTATTCAAGGCCTTCACTGTCAGGCTTTAACCGTATTCACCACTGTTACCCAAGCTCCAATCAAAACAAACTGTTCCCACATTTCCCACAAAATCTTTGAATCTTTCTGCATGGGAGTTTTGGCTCACAGTTCGTTCTTTGGTCTTTCCCCCCATACCATCCCCTTTCTTTTTTCCCAAACCCAGATAAGCCCATTGTAACTTGCCAAACAGAAAATGAGTTCTTTCTGGTACTCTGAGCTTCCAGACCTCTATATGGAATGGAGTACCTTTCACTATATAGTTATTTTACCTTTGTTACTTTTCCTATTATACTGCAAGTACTTTTAGGACAGGATTCATAATGGCTGTTTCACTGAATCTTTGTAGCACTACTGTAAACCATGAAAGGGTATAATCTATGAACATAAGGAATACTTTCAAAACACCTGAATTCTGATACCCATTAGGCATGTTATCAGACCAGAGGTTCACTAAGATGACACTGTCAAGGCACAACAGCTGATTAAATTATAGCTAATAATGACACATGAATAATTTTTGCATCACTAAGTGGTGGAATCGGTCTGCATTTTGAGCATATCCAATCATAAAGTAACCTTTTACTAACCTAGGAAGCTACCCAAACACACCAAGAATATTATCTAAATTTCTCGAGCAAAATCTACACAGAACTAGAATATGCTAATAGTCATATTCTGGGCTGAAATGTGGGCATGTCTCTGTGCAAATGTTTATATATGTATAGATCCGTATGTGTGTAAACATTCTGGAGAGTCCGGGCAATGCTGTGAAACAAGCACTCGAGTTAAAAACTAAACAAAACAAAATCAAGCCCAAGCCTCACCAGGAGAATCCTATGCACAGCCAAACAGATAATTCTACTAAACTGAAAGTTTTCGCTTAATTAGATTCAGCACCACAGCAATACGCTGACAAAATAATAGGTGTCAACACCTTTTATGAGGCCAACCCTGGATAGATATAGCTGCACAGCAGCCAATTCAACTGAACATGTAAATCTAAGATGAAAAGAAAGAAATTGTATGACAGATTTTAGAGTCACACCAGTTCATACATATTATGTCACCATAAGTAGAGACATCATTCTGAAAGCGGAAAGACATCCAGAACCAAAGAATTTAATATAATTTTCCAAAGACTTAGTATGTTCTGTAAGAATCTTCCATACCCAGGGAGTAAATAGTTCAAATTTTAGGTAACAGAATGCAAATGAGACCATTCTGAATGCTACGAATTTAATTTTAACAGGCATCTTATAAACACAGGGCTTTTATCCATTTAATATTCAAATGTGCATCACCACTAGCTTCTCCAAGATGCGATATGATACTGGCTTAAAATCTAACAGTTATACTTCATCCACCATATTGTTTCCACTCTGCAAAAAAAAGTACATCTTACTGATTACCAAGGATAACACACAGCAAACAAATAAATGCATATGTGGTTTGACAATTAAGTTCATGAACTCATCCTGCAAAAAGTGACACATAGCTCATTGTTGAATATCACTATGGCCACCTACAAAGTACTGCCTTTGGGAAGCTGTGCACCATCACTAGGGTCTATTCTACCCTTCAAAGCAATTTTGGAACTCTTTTTACTCTTTTTACAGAGCTCTTTTGACAGCTCTTTTCAAAGCTGTCATTGCATGAGGTGTGACAATTAAGTTCATAAACGCCTCCTAGAAAAAGTGCTTATAAAGAAGAATGCCCTACTCAACCACAAAAACAAGGCAATGGAAAATTAAAATACAAGCAAGCACTCCATTTCTGTTTGAAATGTGAGGATGATGTGTTTTGATAATACCCTAATTTTAAAAGGGGACTTTTATAAATACTGCAATTGATTCATTTATGAAGGTATCAGAGCAATCACATTTCTAAAATTTCAGTGAGAAATTAAATTCTCAAAGAGGCCAACAAAAATATTTACATTTTCTCTATTTGTTCACTTACTGGGCTTAGTCTCTGGACGAGTAGCTTTATAAACTCTTTCTTGAGTCAAGATCAGTGAGTAACACTGAGTTGGTTTGAAGCATGAGTATTTCTTTTATCTTCTGAGTAACTGTTACATTATTTGACCTTGATAAAACCTAATGTGAAACACTGTTGCCAAGTGGAAAGGGCACACAACTAAAAATAAGCAATTTTGCTCTCTAGTTAGAATTCTGTTCATGATACAGAAAACAGTTTGCTATAAATCTGTTTTCTTCATGGAATGTCTTTAATAGCATTTGAGAATAAAATGATGTATTTCGACACAATTCAAATAAAATGGCACAGCTGAAGTGTTAAAATACAAGAAGGTTCTTAAATGAGATTGTCGATTTGCTCTTTTAAATTAACGAGTAAGTAATTTCATGGTAATTACTGAAACTTAACACTGTGAGTCAGAGTGTGGAAGTAAAACTCTCTTAAAGGTGAGTGTGATATGGTTGGTTTCACTCTCCCCTTTCCCTCTCAGGACTCACCACATCCCCACACAGAGGGCCACATCCCAGTGAAAGATTTAGAGCCAGGCTGCTGGGGCTATTCTCAGCTGCCCTGTACTCAGTGTATGCCCTTTATGACAGTTTTCACACTTTGCTTTTGAAAAGGAAAAGTAAATTTGTCAAGAAAGGGGAAAAGAGGTAGGAAAAGTTTTTCTGTGTGTATTTTTCTTCCCCTACAAAGTGTAAGTAAGAGTGTTGCCTGCATCCCAATTTGCATACAAAAATTAGGATTTTCAAAGGATTGTGCCTAAAGGCAAAAAGAGTAAAGACACAGAGTGTGAGATCCCTCCCTAACTCCTACTGACCTATAAACCGGCTGGATGACATTGGGCCTCAGCCTCTAAGGGGCTTTTTTATTTTTGATCTCTAAAATAATGAAGTGTAATTAAATGACTTCTAACTGACTTTCAAAATATCCTGAAGCCAGCTGTCAACAGGCTTACCCTCATTTGCTCAGTTTGGATTTTCTGTTGCGTGCCTCTTTTAGACAGGACAGGGCCAATTCCAAAGAGAAAGAAAACAAGGGAACAAGAATACTAAGATCATGAAGTATCAGCATTTTCCACATTTTGAAAAAAGGAACTAATCTTCATTTTTGTGGGACAATCTGAGAAGAGGATTAATTTCATTATGTCTAGCACAATTTAATATTCAGTATGCGATGGCTTGATTTTACCATACTAATGATCTACTTTTTAATTTTTATGGAGATATTCTTATGTGAACCTTAACAATCTAACAGAAGTTGAATCCAGAATCATTGGGTTGTTTAAAATGTCTTGCAGCCCTGCAGTGGGGTAGGATAAAACTACTTTAGTAATTAGATAAGTCAGTCCCTCTGGAAGATAACCTAGAATTACAACTGATGGAGCCATCAAGTGTTCTTTTGCAACATGGTTGACAAAAGTTCTTCTGTGACATTGTGCTGCATATGTCTTTTCATAATGCTTCACTATCTCTATACACACCTTTCCCCTTCCACAGTCTTAGGGGAGGTATTGCCAGCATTAATGCAAACTAACCTAGAGTGTTTGTCTTTAAATAATGCTGCTAAGTCATTTTTACTCAACATACAAAAGGCTACCAATAGTGTTTCCAACACAGATTCTGAGTCATTCAAATACAGGTTGGCGTATCAGAAAAAGAAAAAAAGGTCTCCTGTGCCATCAGGCATCGCTGGCTAATGAGGCATAGGGAGTGATAATGCAACTCTCAGTTCACCTTTGCTAAGTGTAGCCAAAGCTCTTCATTAACAGCCTTGAAGAATGAGACAGCAGGCCAAGTGTAAGCATTCAACAACCAAATCTATTTGTAGATGGCGACTGACATATAGTTTACATACGCATAATATTAACATAAACACACCTATAAGAAGAAATAATTTTTTATTATTTCCTAAGGTAATACTAATTTTTATTCACTTAAATGTTCCTTATTGATTTGAATCATGCAATTCCTACAGATTCCATGTTCTCTCTTCCTCCGCTTCTTAGGCAATGAACCTGTGGTTAATGTTCTCTGTAAAGGTCTGTAGGTGAAGTGGAAAGGGAGCAACAGTCCTTGAGGAGCAGCACTAAGATCCAACTGCTTATCTCCCACGTACCAACTGAGTGAGTGCAGGTAAATTAGCATTCTTACCTATGTCTCAGTTTATTCTTGCTGTATATGCTCAAGGAACTATGCAATGCTAGTGGAACATAGCCAGGATTCAAATTGCAATCCAAAATTAAAATCCTAAGCCCCCTGCCAACTAAACAGACCCCCTCTTGGCCAAAGAGACCTCAGAAAAACCATAAAACTCAGTTCTCAGCCATAAAGGAATGAGAGGTCTGAAACATAACCTTATACCTGTCCCTTTTGGAGATTAAACTAATTGCAAACAAAACCTAAGGCCATTCAAGGCCAAGGTTAAGTCATGCCTGCAGGCCATCAATTTGCTGAACAGATCGCTCTGAGTTAGATCGCTCTCTGATTAGCTCACTTCTTTATTTTAAAGGAAAACATCCCCTTCTATTGATTCCAATCATTTAGAGGAAACTTTATTTCTTTAACCAATTACAAACTGAAGAATCTCTAAATCCACCTATAACCTATAAGCCTCCTACTTTGAGATGTCCTGCCTTTTCAGGACAAAGCAGTGGATACCATCTGTGTGGTATTTATGATTTTTACCTACAATTCTTATCTACCTACAAGGTCTAAAACCAAAATTTAACATGGCCATCTCAGATACACTTCCTGAGGACACCTTGGACCTCTTGAGATTGTACAGCTCTGGGCCACAGTAACTTATATTTAGCTCGAAATAAGTCTCTTAAAGTTATTTTATGGAGTTTTTTTTTTTTTCCTGTTAACTTAAGACCTCTAACCCTGCTCACATGTGGTATTTTTATTACAACAGATTAATATAGCTTCATGTATGTACCCATTAATTTGGTTAAAATATTCTTTTCCAAACATTTTAGAAAGCCATTGCTGAAGCAGTTGATATTTGCATGGGAAAGAAAAAGAGTATGTACTTGTAACCTTGCACCAGGATTAGGTTAACTGTCTAATCTTCTGTCATCTTGAATTGAGAAGGGGCCAGACCATCTTGTGCTGCAAAATATGACATTTGTGTACTATACCAATGACACTAGTTAACTGGATCAGACAGGCGAGAAGAAAGTACAATGCTTTGGACTCTAAAGGCAGCTTATTCCACACTTGTGAATACTGCCCTGTCTGGTGTGCTAAGGCATGGTAGTTATGGAAAACATGGGACTGTGTAATAAAGGTCCACGAAGAGACATTCAAACCCCATTTGCTGAAAAAAACATTCTGCTGGCCAAACCAAGTTTCTATTACCATAGTTATATTTTGTTGTTGTTGCTGCTGTTTTTGAATGAGTAAACTGATATATTAAAGGATACTTTAGAATGCTTAGAGCATATTTAGTCTTATCTGATTTCTGAGCAATTTGTTTTTATATGGTTAATCAGAAGTAAGCCTCAGTTTCTGAAGTATCAATAGATATTGAAGGCCCTGCGATCATACATATTCCTTACATTACAATAGACCTTCTTCACAATCAATGGCCTTTTCTTTAAAAGGCTTTCCTATGTAGACTACCAGCACCAGATGTGGGATAGCACTAGGGCATAGGATGGTGAGGAGGGGTCATTGGGTTGGCGGGCAGGGGATGGAGAGGAGAAGGCTGCAGCAGCTGATCCATGAAATGTAGAAGTTGGGTTAAGAGAAGGACTGCAGGGGGCAGGCCATGCCAGACAGAACATGGGCCCCAGGGAGTGCTACATTCCCAAGTCTCTCCACCTCCTCAAGGAACCACCATCACGAAGGAGGAAGGAATGAAAGCGGAGTCTTAACTATATAGTCCCAAACATCAGTGACCTTCCAGGATGTGGCTATGGACTTCACCAAGTACACTGTCAGTAGACTGAATTCAGAGAAGTGAATGCTTGAGAAATATAACTTGGTTTCCTGGAGGCACCAGCTATCCAAACAGATATGGTCCTCTAGACCAGGTGTCCTCAAACTGTGGCCCAGCTAGGAATTTATCTGGCCCACCAGGTGTTTTTGCCCCCACTCCCTGTCCTGCTTAGCAGCCTACTCGTCCTGGGGCCCACAGTCCAGCCCTCCAGTGGTCTGGGGGACAGTGAACTTGCCCCTGTTTAAAAAGTTTGAGGGGCTCAGCGCCTATAGCCCAACCAGCTAAGGCGCCAGCCATGTACACCTAAGGTGGTGGGTTCAAATCCCCAGCCCGGACCCGCCAAACAACAATGACGGCTGCAACCAAAAAATAGCCGGGCGTTGTGGCGGTCGCCTGTGGTCCCAGCTACTTGGGAGGCGAAGGCAGGAGACTTGCTTGAGCCCAGGAGTTGGAGGTTGCTGTGAGCTGTAATGCCACGGCACTCTACCCAGGGGGATAGCTTGAGGTTCTGTCTCAAAAAAAAAAAAAAAAAAAGTTGAGGACCCCTGCTCTAGATGGAGAAAGAAAAAAAATCATGGATGGTGGAGAGAGGAATTTGCCAAGAGACTTCATCAGATTTAGTAACTTTGGCTGAAATTAAATCATCAATTTCCCAAAATAGCATTTTTGAATATAAATAATTCTTTGATATTAAAGTAGAAGAAATTAAAATGAATAATTATCTCATATTTGCCATTAAAAACTTGTAAAGGAGAAAACAAGCAGAACAATCATCAGAAAATGAGGAGGGACATTGGAAATAAGACACCTTGATACAAAAGAAAGAACTTACTTAGAAGACAGTTTGTGTGAATGGTCAGTACTGGGAGACAGTATGATTCCTGCTCAGCTAGAACTTAGTATGTCCATAAGCATGACACAAACATTAAATGTTTAAAATATAATTTAGTTTAGAGGATAGGAGGAAAACTAGGTAAGTAACAGTAATAAAGGTATTCAAACCCTCTGTTGGAAGATTCATCTTTTTCACTTTGCAAAAACTCAAACAGGAGACAAACTCTACAATGATAGCAATAATTTTCTTACTCATATTTTATCCTGGTACATCTAAGAATATAAATAAAAAGGGCAATACCATGAATGTTAAGAATATGCAAAATCCATTCAGCTCTAATGGTTCTCACTACTTTAACATCACATAAATAATAACGGAAAGGACGTTTTGGATGTAAAGAATGTGTAGATATATATAAAAGCCCTTCACTGGGTCTATCACATTTTTATACAACAGAGAACTCATACTGGAGACCAAGTGGCTATGTATGACCAGTGTGGAAAAGCACATGTTTGGGTGTTCTGTTTTATTTTTGCATGTGGTAGGCTTATTACACCTGAGAGAACTCATATTAGAAATTCTGCAAGTCATGAACATGGAAAATCTTTCAGACAGAACATTCCCCTCATTATGCATCAGAGAATTTTTGTAAGAGGGAAGCTCCATGAGGGGAAAGAATTTGAGAACTTTTGCGACCAGAAATCTCATATTATTACATGTCATAGAATCAATAATTAGATGAAACCACATGAGTATAAAGATTGTAGAAAACCCTGGGGTTGAAGCTGTAATCTTTTCTTCATATCAGAGAAACAGTGTGAATTCCGTGGCATGAAAATGTCTTCAGACAGAGTTCTCTGCTCCTACTGTGCATCAAAAACTGGAGAGAGAACCATAGGAATGTTGTGTGGGAAAGTCACTGTCCAAAAGGATACCCTTATTGAACATTAAGAAATTCTCATAGGAAGAGAAATTCTGAATATACAATGAATGAAGGTCAGCTTTTGCTAATATTTCTGACCTTACTAGGTACCAGATGAATCATATGAGAGAAAACATTTGTTAATTTCTACCAAAGTTATTGACCTGGAAGCACTATTGACCGAGTGTTAAGGCTTCAATCTGGGAAAACATCTAGAAGTAGGCAAGTTGTCATTGAGAAATGATCCAGCGTCCTTACCTTCCTCAAAAGATAAATAAAAATGCCACCAAAGGGCATCCTCAGGGTTGCTGAGAAGACTGAAGAGTGCATTTAGTTACTGCAACAAGAGTTATGATATAATTATTAGTACAGTGAGTTAATATCCCATTGTTTAATTGACTGCCTCACCCCTGCAACAGTTAGTAGTAAAAATGTCTGGTCTAAGTCACATTTTGGTTCATACCAGGGGAATATAAAACCAAGGAACAGTAAATTTATATTATTATTAGCACACATCATTAGTATGTTTGCATATAGGCAAGAATTGAAAGAGTAGATATAGATAAACAATCAATTTATTGATCAAAAGAATTATAAGGAAATTACTTTTTAAATTTATTCAGTACCACTGTAATAATAGTTTGGATATAATTTTTAAAATTTAAATATTTTTAAATATTTTAAATATTTTTAAACTAGTTTAGTTTCTCTTTTAAATATTTTAAACTAGTTTAGTTTCTCTTTTCTACTACCAAGGAAGTCTGTATACAACTTGTTGGAAAATTTTCCCACAAAATTCTAGATTATTCTAGGTCAGAGTTAGAATTCTATTCTTTGAGACATGGTCTTAAAAGTTCTTGAAAAGAACACAGTCATTCTCTGTAACTTGGACCTAGAGAAAACGGTTGGACAGTTCAGAGGGAGGTGGCATTTGAGTGACAGCATGTGTCTGGCAATATTGCTAGCAACTGTGTTTACAGAAGAAATACAGTACTGTGAGAGGCTGATTCTCATGTTAGCCTTTTAACTTCCTAAAGAAAACAAATATACAGACAGAGACTGGATCTTGACTTCTTAGGTTAAAATCTCACCTCTGCCCCTCAGGAGCTGGGCAATTTGGGGCATGTTATGCAGTTTCTCTGTGTCTCTGTGCCTACTTTACACACGTCCTCCTTTGTTAAATAGGGATAACAGTACTTCATATAGTTGTTGTATTAAATGAATAAACATATAAACAGCTTAGAATAGAGCCTAACAAATTTGCAGTGCTTTGTAATTCCTAGCTGTGTTTATTAATAATTATTACTGGTCTAACCTAATTTAAACCCATTTAAATGCTTACTTCAGTCTCTGTGAGTTTTACAGATTTTCACCCTTTTACTAAGTCAGGAGTTATCAACCTAGTGATCACTGACCCCTAGTGGGTGCACAGATTTCATTTTTGAAGATCAATAAACCACTTCCAATATTTAAAGAAAAGAAAAAGAAACTATATCCCTGAACTACAAAAAAAGTATTTTTTCCATCATCTTATCATTTTAGTGTACTGATATTTCAGGTGTTTCATATATTTAGTAGTTAGGACACAAGGCCAGCTGCTACGACAAAAGCCAACAGATCAAGGAATTAAGGTTGTTGTTTTCTTTTCTCTCATGTAATAGCTGGAGTATACACAGTTCATATTTGATAGGGTTGCTCCATATCACAGACATGGGCTCCTTCTATCTTACTGCTCTGGCATCCTCAATATGCACCTTCTATTTTGTACATTAAATCCTCCTCTTAACTCAGAGAAGTGGAGAGGCATGCCTCTTCTTTCTACATGTAGGCTGGGAAGTTGCACATACCATCCAGCCAACACTCTGACAAACATACCTGAAGTAATAACTGTATCTAGCTGCAAGGGAGGCTGGGGTATGTATTTCCCTATATCTATACCAGAATTCTGTTACTAAATAGAGTATTCAAGAATGGATAAGGGGGCTCACATGAAGTCTCTGCACAGTGCTAACTTGTGAAGGTCGATGTAAACATCATGTTGATATTTGGAACTAGGAAAATCCCCAAATAGATATGATATGTGAGATTCATATTGATGTACCATGCTTTAAACAAGAATGTATAATGGGAACTTAGATAAAGTTTTGTATACAGGCATCATAATGTTTATCAAGACATGGGATGAAAGTACGAGCCCCTGAACCTTTACTAAGAGGGGCAACCTTTCCAGAGTAGGTATTCAGTAAAGGTCTACTCTCTCGCCTGTTGATGCCCCAAGTTATACTATGTTCAAATCAAGAGTAATGGGACCCTGCCAGTAAAGTAAATCAGATGTCCTTTGAATACAGTTCCAGTATTGATAATTACCTTCTTCCTCTTCCAAAGTTAGATCATCGCAGCTTAGGAGTCCACCAGAGCTCAAGCAAGGAAGACCAAGGAACTATTTTATTTCTTTGTTAGGGCACTTGGACTCTGACCATCTGCTAAGGAAGTGATTCATCTCCATCCTGGGACCCATGAAAAACCAATATTTTTAGTGTCACCAAGAAATAATTCTGAAGGTATAACTACTCTTACCAAGTCACTCAAACCTAGTATATCTATGACTTTGAACTTTCAAAAATTGTTGGGATCAAGGGCACAAGAATTTGTCTATCTCTTCTATGCTGTAGAGTATCTCTCTGTGGGGGCATCCAGCCTAAGAACTAGTATAGTTATCTTTTAGACCAGGGGTCTAAATATAGTCCCCTATTCTTACAGGGGTGCCTAATCCATGGCCTATGGGTCACAAGTGGCCCAAGGTGGCAATGAATGCAGCCTAACACAAAATCGCAAACTTAAGTAAAACATTATATATATATATATTTCTTTGTGGTTATTTTGTTGGTGGAATTCAATTGCATGGTTCTCAAGTGTAAACTGTGTATACAAAACCATCATGTCATAACGTCACATAAAATAAACATATGTATACTCTTGCTATTTGTAGGCATGTGTAGCTTAGGTTTTCTGGTGATGCACTGTTTCCAGTGTGTTATCTTCCAAGCTCCGGCTGTCCAATTGACACCATCCGACATTACATGTGATCCGTGTGATTGTGGTAACTTGGTAGCAATTATCAATAATAATTCAACCTACCTTTGCAACGTTAGGTGTTTAGGTTATTTAGAAGTCAGGTAAGCATTCTTATTTGATTATTAAGGGTGCTTCCACACCTGGTTTACAACTAGCCCTCCACCTTACCCTGGATCAGCAGCTGAGACTGGAAGGGCCCAAACTTTGCATTCTACTTTCCTGCCAATTAATTTTCATGATAAAAGTAAATACAGTCCCTTATATATCATTATTTTTAAATCCCAGTCTGGCTCCCACACATCTCAAAAGAAAACAGAACCCCTCAAAAGAAAAGTTGCACATGAAGAAAGATTGTTCAACAAAAGATGGACAGAAGACTACTTTTCTGTCAAGGCAAATAGTAAGGCACTCTGGATAATTTGTAGGGAAATTGTGCAAGTTTTCAAAAACTATAATTTGACAAGGCATTATATGCAAAAACAAGTTGCAAAATTCAATGCATATGGATTGTGTCATAAGGAAAACATAATGGAACTGAAAAAAGTCTGCCTTCTCCACAAAAATTGTTTTAAAAAGTTACAACTCACACAGATTCCATTATAAAAGCTAGTTATGCAATAGCATATTTAATTGCAAAAAAACCAACACCATTTACTGATGGTGAGTTTATTAAGTAATGTATGGAAAGCATGGCAGATGTAATTTGCCCTGAAAAAAAAAAGGGGGAGATATTCCTAAAATCAGTTTGTCTCATCACATTATAGCCAGGTGAATTGAAGAAACTGGAAAATCTGCCAAAAGAAGTGTGAAGAATAAAGCTGCTAATTTTAAATTTTATGTTTTGGCAATGGATGACAGCTCTAATGCTATAGATATGGCTGAAGTTGCCATTTCTACTAGAGGTATTGATGAAAACATAATGTCACTGAAGAAATAGCTTCTTTAGTGTCATTATAAGATACAACTAAATCAAGAGATTTACAGCAAGCAGTAAAAAGTATGTTAAAGTGATTTTCTTTGTCCATTGTCAACATATCTGGTATAGTTAATTGATGGCACCCCGGTGATGGCAGGTAAAAGAGAACAACTTATACAATTAATAGATGATGCAATTGCCATCCAAAATTCACGTCTGATGAAGTATCATTGCATAGTACATCAAGAAAATTTATGTGCAAAAGTTTTTTAAAAATGGGTAACGTCATGTAAATCATCATCAAGGCTGTGAATTTCATAAGGGCCAAGCGATTGAATCATCCCCAATTCCAGGAATTCCTCAAAGTTCCTGATGCCAACTACTGTAACATCATTTGTTTTTTTGGAAGTTAGATGGCTAGTTCAAGACCAAATGTTGAAAACATTTTATAATTTGCTACATGTTATCAAGTCATTTATGGTATGAAAAACCAAATTTGTGCAAGAACTTGATGATGAAAACTGACTTAGAGATTTAGCAATTTTAGTGGATTTAACCACCCATTTAAATGAGTTACACATGTGTCTTCAAGGTGACAACTGACTTATCAAAACGATCTTTCAAACTGTAACAGAATTCCAAATAAAACTGAAATTATGACAAACTCAAATTAAGGCAAACAATTATATGCCTTTCAATATGTCACTATACCCAGTCCTGTGAATAGCAAAGACTAGGTAGTTTTGCTTTTCAATTTGATACAAAAATTTTAAAATAGATTTCAAGATTTCCAGGAAAGTAATTAATATTTTGGTGCTTTTGTGACTCCATTTTCAGTTGACATAAATATGTTACTTGCCAAATTTCAAATGGAATGCATAAAGCCGTAATCTGACATTCAACTTAAAGAAAAATGTGATCATGTCCCTTTAGTAGACTTTATAGGTCTTCCCAGAGACAAATGCCCCTCACTTCATAATCAAGCCTTATTCATGTCATCACCTTTTTAGCAGCACCTACATTTCCTAGCAACCATTTTTAAGAATGAAGCACATAACGACTAAAATTAGAACCAAAATATCTGATGAGCACCTTGAGAACTCACTGGGAATTCTATCTACTTCCATGAACCAGATATTGATTCAAGAGTTTCTCGAATACAATGTCAAATATCCCACTAATTTTATGTTGCCCACTTTCTTTTTTACTTTTGTAATAAAAAATACCAAAATCACCCCACTTTATTACTTAGATATGTACATTTTCTAGACTAGTGATTGCAAACTTGGAACTTCCTGGACAATTTTAAAACTCTCTGAACAGGCAGCTGCAAAATTAGGATTATTAAGTGAGGCGTTTGTGCTTATCTGTGGTGGTGGTGGATATCAGGAAAATTATGCATGGACTTTTTTTGTGGTTTTTTTTTTTTTTTGCTCATCAGCTTTGTTAGCGTTTGTGTATTTAACATATGGTCAAAGACAACTTTTCCTCTTCCAACGTGACTCAGAGAAGCCAAGAGGTTGGACACCCCTAACTTACACCACTGAAATCTCCCTACGGACAGAATCACTAAGTTCAGCATTAATCCATTCCCTTTATCCTTTACCAAAAGAATTTGTTTAAACTGCATCACTCACAAAGAAAAAAAAATCCATATTTACGGGTTCCAAAGGCAAAAAAAATTTTTGAACTTTATCTCTTAAACTCAAGATATTACTACTTTTCTAGACTTAACCTCTAACTTAACTTATTTATTGCAACTATTACTCTATCCATAAAAAAAAGAAAATCCCTAAACCTGGATATTTCTGACTAGTTTGGTCCGACTCTGCCCTCGTCCAATGTTGTTTTTTTCAATATTTTTATAATGAGGAATTTAAATCATATAGCATTTTTTTTGATTCTTTACTATTTCTAAATTGGTGTTGAGAAAATTTTGATTCCATAAGAATGGTGTAAAATAAACATAAAACAGGTAGATACAATGTGTTATTCCCAGATAGTTCTGCAATACTATATAGTTATAAAATCATTCCCATTACAAAATCATGGTCTCAATATGGGTCATCAATTAATGACCTGTTCATTTGCTAGTCAAGTATAAAACTAATGAATTAAAAAATGCCCAACCAATGTGATGGAAGCAGTTGAGTTACTGAAAATAAGTTGTCTGACTGAAAATGGTCAAAATACACAGTAAAAATAATAAATAATTATAAAAAGGTTTATTTCACTGATGGTTTTATAGCTAGCAACCTACAGCTGTCTACTTAAACTGTATAAACAACAAATATTTGCACATTAGTCTTCTTCAGAAGAAAGGTACAATATTGCTTAGTTATTGCAATGATAATTTGATTTCATATTTCAAAGTAAAATAAAAATACTCCTTTATAGGATATCCCACCTACAATGCCTTCCTTGTCCTTTCTGGATATTATGAGTTGTTTTTTTCTTTTTAATGAGGCTTTATAAATATTTTACCAAAAAATAAAAATTTACCAAAGCTTTACAAATATGTTTTAGTAGAAAAATATGAATATGTGACATTATGATAAGAGGAGATATCAGAAATCTAATATCATTTTTAAAAAACTTCATTAAAAAATCATAGAACAACCAGGTCTGTTTCAGACAATTAAGTTAGGACTTTAAAGTACTTGATGATAACCAAAAAGAAAAACAGAGCATTTACAAACTAAATTTTTAAACATACAAGAGTTCTATTTTTAAAATAGTAGAAAATACATGCAAACTATCATGGTAGTCATTACGTTTACTAAACATGTCCACATTCTGGTAATTTCATAAAAATTCTCATGCCACGGTAAGGACAGAAATTCACTATGGTGGAAAAAGGCAAGATGTTAAAATATAAAGGAAATACTCATTTTTAAAAATCTTTACTAGTTTATAAGAGATAGTAAAATTATCTTATTAGAATAAAGAGATGTTTATAAGATTTCCTAAATGAAAGCAGCTCAAGTCCATTCTAACATTTGCAAAACAGTAATTTTTAATAGTGTTTCAGGGACTATGCTATATGTACATTATCTCTAATCCTTACAGCAACTGTGCAGAACGGTACTAGTATCTCATTTTACTGATTAGTTAATTTGAGCTCAAAAATGCTCTTTAAAACTCTCCCAGTGCTAATGAGCAATGGAACCGGGATTCAAATCTTGGAGTTTTCCTCCAAAGCTCAAGGCATACAAAGAGGAAAAGAGAGAGAGAGATTCTGTGCAGAGATTCTGTCTGCAACCTCATTTCAGTACTTTTAATTTACAAGAACAAAAGAGTCAATTAAATTCAAAAAGGAAAAGTAAGTTTTGTTGCTTAACTTTGCAAAACTTGTAAAGAATGCTGAATAGAGTAGTTCTTTCAAGCTGAAATCTTTTCCTTTTAATGTCAGATAACAGTGCATCTTGTAATACAAAATTTCTTTCTTTTGACATTGAAGAGCTGAAAATGGGGGCTAATACTGGCACTAGGAAATTGCAGCAGCCAGACAAAACCCTTTGGGTCATCTTGGCAAGTCTAACAGCGCTGAGAACGTTCACACAATATATAGTACATTCAGGCTAAAAGGTTCGGCACACTTCAGCTGTGGAAGTATAAAGCATAGTTTATAAAAAGCTAAAGTAAAAAAAATAGAAGGGCAAAAAGCTTTCAGTTGAATAGCGTTATTAGTTTTCTACCATTATGAAAAATTATTACCACAAGCACCATGTCAAATATTCCATAAAAATTATGAAAATTGGAAAAATTCAAATTTCAAATGATCTCAGAGGTAGTATTCTTGTAAGCTGAGACACCAGGTACCATAGTATCTATTAATCCTCATAGGAATTTGGGCTATATGGCAAATTATTTCCACTCTATAACTAAGTATATCCTCTAGTATATGTTTTATTAACTATATAAATATATGTGTGTATAAAAGAACATACATAATATTTTCAAAATTTAAAACTGTTGACAACACATACATAGATAAGCACAGTTAAAATTTAATTTGGTATTTCTTTTTCTTGTGAGACAGTTTCTTACTCTGTGCCCTGAGTAGAGTGCTGGGGTGTCACAGCTTACAGTAACCTCAAACTCTTGGGCTCATTTCAGGAGACTCCAGGAATACAATGAACACCAGTATACTTTTGGGTGGGGAGACTGACAGGGAGGATGGTCCAAACAGAGACAGAGTCAGCTGAGACAGCAAAACTTTCCTCCTGTTCTGTTTAAGGGCATATATTGCATTTACTCCATGCCAAACACTGTTTAAAATGTTAAAATGCTTTAAATGTTAAAATGCTCATATTTAAAATGCTTTATAAATAGCAAATCTTGACTCTCACAGCACTCTATGAGGTAAGTAATACAATCATCTCCATTTCAAAGATGAGAAAACTGAGGCACAGTGAAGGCAGTCACTTGCCAAGCCAGGATGTGTACTCAAACACAGTCCACATCTCTAACATCCTCAGAATACTGTACTGCCCCCCTCTGAGTGGTCCAACTGCCCTGAAGATTTGACTTGCATTCCTGCATTCCTCCTCCTCTCACTCATTGCCTTTTATGATCTAGGAAGAATTATTCTTTCATATAACATACATATTTACATACATGTGTATACATTTGTATACATAAATATGTGAAGGTTCTGTGGAAACATCAAGAAGCAAAAACAGACAGAATTCCTGTTCTCATGGAGGTTGTAGTCCTACTTGCAGACAGGCAGCATGGAATTACACGTAGGTTAGTATATGATTGCTAATTGTAGTAAGTGCTATTAGAAAAAAGTTTTTATTTGTTTCTTTGTTTTTTCAGAACATACAGGACCAAGAGCTGACCTGGCTGGGCAATCAGGCAAACTTTCTTCTAAAAGTGACACGAAGCAGGAGCTTCAAATATGTTGTCATTAACCAGGTGAAGAAATGGGGGAGCTGGAAATTGGCAATCTCCCTAATTTCCATGGAGCTGTAGTCAGCCTCATTTACTGACCTGGAAGTGGGAGGACAGATAGTCGGGATGTGTATCTCAGGGACTTTCAAACTCTCACAGGCATAAGGGGTCCATAAAGTATGAAGAGATCGCAGGGTTAGAGAACTGAGAGCAAGCATCGCCCCGTCAGGGGTGAAGACAGAATTTCCAAATCTCCCTGTTTCTTCCCGCTCCTAATAAAGTCACCCATTACTTATTACAATATAAGGACAAAACTGGAGGGAATTAAGAAAACATGGTTTTCTGAAAAGGGACTTTTGTGAAAGCTTAATTCTTGCAGCTGCTGAAATTCATATTACCCACTCCCTCACAATGTCCTTCGGTGATTTTGTTCCAAAAACCCAGGACTACTGATATCGCCTATAACCTCTAGCATTTTAGTAGGCCTTTTCTAGGCCTCAATGCACTTTCAAAACACCCTCTTGAAAGGTGCAGGCCAACAGAGTTCATGAGAGAAGTGAAAGTTTGACCAATTATGAATAGATCAAAAAGGCAACTTTCTGCCGATTGCATGCCTCACTCCTATTAATATATTTCCCCATAGTGTTGGTTCTGTTTTTTAATAACAGCACAACACTGCTGACTCACATTCACCATATGGTCCTCTTGGACTCCCAGGTCTCTGTCTGCTGTACTTGTGCCTGCCTAGCTAGTCTTTTCTTAACCATTATCTGTGCAATTATTTGGATGTTTTCATGCCAAAGAGAAGCATGGATTTATTCTTATTGATCTTGATTTTGATTTGAGCAGATCACCTGTCCAGGTTACTCCATCCTCAAGGATACTGCCCTTGCCCAGGTACTGAGAAGGCCTCACCTTGGTTTGCCACGAAAACCTCCTAATTGATTTCTCTGCCACTCTCTTTCCCAATTATGATCCTCTGTTTGCCAGTCCTCATATCATGTGTCAGACATTAGAGCACATTAATTGACAACTTGCCTCTGGAATAAAAATGAAGCCCAAATCCTTATAACAGCACTCAAGACCCTATACAACCTGTACCCAGCCTCCTTCCTCCAAACTGGGATCCCATGTGCCTCTAGTATCAACCAAACAAGCTTAGTCCCCTCTCCACAGTAGTCTCTGAGCTCCCTTGCTGTGGCTCCTGCTCTCTCCTCCTCTAGAATGCTACCATTTCTACCCTCAAAATCTGCTTGGTGTTACCACCACATCTTCATATTTTTCCCATTCACCTCATTCAACATGTCTCTCTGTTCTCTGTACTTTCACAATATTGTGTATCACTACCAGACCTGTAGTTAAGCAACACTTCTGAAGATAACTAAATCCCATGCCTATAGTAACCACGACTGGCATGTTCAAGTTTTCAAAAAAAAAAAAAAAAGGGAGGGGGATTAGGAAAAAACAACAGCAACAGTTTTAGTCTATAAAATTAGTAGGTACAACATTTTCTAAAACACCTGTTTCTGATATATTGTGGTTAAAAGTATACTTTGACTTTTTCTTTTTTCGAATACTCATCTTTTTTGACTATTGCAGCATCATCCTTCCAGAACTTATACATCCATGAAATTTAGGCTATAGAGTAAGTAAAAAACAAAAGTTTAAATGTGTGTTTTCCCTTATTTTGTTTTAAAAAACCTACCTTAGTGTTTTAAAGCATCCTGGTTTTATACCTATCTATTCAGTTAATGGAGTTCATCTTCTCTCTCTCTTTTTCCTTCTAAAATAGAGAATCAATAATTGCTATATTCTCCAATTGAAGGCAACAGAACTTATCCAGGAATATATAAAATAATCCTATATTTTCAATTTAGGGTATAAATCACAGACCTCTATTACCCAAAGACATGGTTCCTGGAGATCTAGTGGCATTTCAGTAAGTTGTGTGCATACATTCTTCTTGCAAAATAGAGAGAGGCATAGTGAGTAATTCAATAAATGTATACTGAACAAAATCATAATGTTCTTCTAGGATATAATGTAACCAACATAATGAGTACCTGTGATCTAAAAGTAAAAGTGGTGCTGACTGTTCCCGTGTTCTACTTCCACATGGTGTGGGCAGCAAATAATCTTTGCTGCTATGTGAACCCTAGAATTTAAGCAGGAATGAAACTGATTACCAAAACTGATTTTGTTCCTAAAGGAAAAACACCTTAGTTTCCCTGCCAGGAAGCCAGTCATCTCCCAAAGTCAGGTTTTCTGAAGGTCAGATACACGATACTGTTAGGACTGGAAAACGGAGAAAAAGAAAACTCCCCAAACACAGCTCTGGCACTATCAGAGCAAAGAGATAAAAGCCTAACTGAGGGGCAAAGGCATAGGAAAGAGTATGGAGGGACGGGAAGGCAGAACAGAGCATGGGCATAATAGCAGAGATGGCAAAGTCCCGGGAGGGCAGAAATTCAGGGGCAGCACCGAGAAGCAAAGCAGCTCATGAGTTCAAGGGCTGGTGATTTTCTAGAAATAGTTAGTGGTCATTACATAACAAGGCAGGATGGTGGATCAGGAGACACCCATCACTTGGTCAGACAGTCATTTTCTTAATTCTCCAACAGATAATTCTTTTGAGGGTACAGGAGGAGGAGCCCAATGAGGGTGGTGGAAGTCCTTCACATGTATATACAAAAGGCAGAGACACTGCACGAGGAAATAGCCAATTCAGCCAGCAGTGACAAGGGAAGTGAGCAACATGAGAACCTCAGGTGAAGAACAAAAGGCAAACAGGAAGACCAAGAGACACAGGTGTAAGTACCACCAGAATCCACAGGGAGCAGTGAGAAGGGCGGGTGGGGGATGAGCTAAACACAAAGGCATGCGTGCACCCTCCACAGATACACACAAACACACATCATTGTTAGAGATGCCTAGATGCATGTGTTAATATAGAAAACATTGTTACAATTTGGTCCACACTGAATAATATTTTTAGTCAAAAAATTTAAGTCACAATTTTAAAATAGTGCTATTAGTATTAAGAATACCTGATCTGTTTGGATCTTACTTGTCATTTCACTATGAGGCTATATATTGGCTACGATGGCCTACTAGAGAATTATACACTTTTTCTACCCATCTGGATATTAATAAACCATAGAATTTTCATCTTAGTAGGGATAAATATGCAATCAAAATCAACAAAACAGAGATCATTCTCTCACTTAAATACATTACTCAGCTCTTGACAAACTCAACTACAATTCCTAGCACTCCAGGAGCCCAAGATGGGTGGATTGCCTTAGCTCACAGGTTCAAGACCAGCCTGAGCCAGAGAGAGACCCCATCCCTAAAAATAGCCAAGCATTGTGGAGGGTTCCTATAGTCCCAGCTACTCAGGAGGCTGAGGCAAGAGGATTGCTTGAGCCCAAGAGTTTGAGGTTGCTGTGAGCTATGACACTATGGCACTCTACCAAAGGTGACAAAGTGACATTCTGTCTCAAAAAAAAAAAAAAAAAAAATTAAACTACAAAATATTTAGTTGCCCAAGAAAGTGAGGCTGGTAATGTCAACCCAGTTACAGTTTTATTTGTACCTTTCTGATGTTTTGGCAACTTTTCTCCCCCTTTCCACAGTCCCCACTCAGAGCCCTATTGTACTTGGCTAGTTATCCCAGGTGTGACCCCTAGAAAGTCATCTATCTACACTGCATCCCTTCAAGAAGACTGGGTACCATCTAGCTAACCTTACCCAAAACCGCCCTTACAAATTGATGAAGGGGTGCAAGGCAAGAACTTGAGTGAGGGCATCAAAACTCTATGAAAGAACAGGCTTAGCTAAAAATAAAAGTGAGTCACTGTCCCCTCGTTTGCTGGAAAACATTAGTCCCTGTCCCCTGTTTCCTTCCACCCAGTGGTTTACAAAGACTTAACTTTTCCCACACAGCTGGTAGTTCTAAGGATTCTCAACTTTTCTCCATAGATAACATCACCTTTTGGAACAGAAAAAGTAGCTTGTAAGATATCTTCCAGGCCCCACACGACACTCATCCAGACAGCAGCCCATACCAAAAAATTCACTCAACTGGAATCGTGGCCCCAGGAGGTGACGCAAAACAAGGAGATGATATCCATACCCCTAAAATTTTGCCTCCAAATTAGTAAGGTAGAGAACCTAATTACTTAATCCTCTGCCTGTCAAACTATCCTTACAAGCCCTATCTCCTCAGTTCTTGGGGAGGTGGATTTGAGAAGTTCCTCTCCCCACTTGGTACCGCATGGAATAAACTCCCTTCTGTAAACCCTGCTGTCTTTGGGTACCGCCTTCCTCCTGGGCAGTGGGCAGATGAACCTGATGGGAAGGAACAGGAAGGAACTTGAAAGCTATTCCCTTATTTGTCCCTTAGAAACATTCCACCAACATTAGTGATATTTTATAGAAAGGCAGGTCTACTCATGGTAATTGGGCTGGCATGTTTTCAACTCTTCAGCATAACTATCAATGTGCAGTCATAGAGGAGTCTGGAAGAAATGAAATTAAATCGTTAACTAACTCGCTATCTTTAATTCTGTCTGGGAATATCTTCTCAGCACCTTCATTGTCTTCCCCTTTCATATTTGATCTGTTCCTGAAAATTGAAGTTCTGTGAGCATTTATATCTGATAATAAATCATCACATATTTAAATATGTATTACTTACTATGTAGTGACATATTCAATGCGATAGTAAGGACAAATCTGAGAATATATAATTAATAATTTAGAAAGGCACAAATTTGCAAAATTCTATTGTGTTTATCACAATTTCTAAATGTATTTTTTCCTGATTATAAAGGTAAAATATATTCATTAAAAAAGAGTTTATCCATTTTTCTGAAAGAAGAATTTGGAGCTTTTTGCTGATAGACCTGTAAAAATCTATTAACTATTAAATATATTAAGACTTTCCCCATCATATACTTTAAAATTTTTGGATGAACAGTTTATCTCTTTATTCTGCCTACTCCCCTTTTTTACTATCAAAAAATTACATCATATATAATCTTATTTTTTACTTTTAAATTTCTTTTTTGAATTCTTAAAAAGAATCTTCCCTAAGCAAATAAAAAATTAAATAGCAAATTAAGTAGTCACTTGTGTTTCTTCCTAGGTTGTTTTGTAGGAGTTTCCTCACAATTTTTATCAATTAATTGTATAGAATGAGATAACAGAACAATTCAAAAATGAAAAAAAAAATTTCTTCAAAAGTTGGTATTTTTAAAAGGTAAGCCAGTAATGACACAAATGGACAGCTATTATATGTAAAACACAGCTGAAGTTATCCCGAAGTCATGGCCAATGTTGTATTTGGGAAATCAAAGGAAAAAAGCACAATATCAAAAACGAAATATTTCAAGATGACCACTATCAGTACTAGAAAGACACATCTGTCATAATGGTAATTGGCTAAGAGTCATAAAGGTAATTTGTAAATCATATTTATAGTAAACTGATATTGACCTTCACCAGCACTATGAGGGTTATAGGAAAGATAATGTCCATACATATGTTTACATGTAACATCAATTAAATTATAAAAGATTACCTAGTGCTAGTATAAGAGTGGAAGAACTGGTATAAATAAATACTACAGGCCATATAAAGTGATCCTCGAGTTAGCAAACAACGTGGCCATAATCATTAGAACCTTCAACTAGACATCTATGCTCTGGGGATTTTAACCTTCATTTTTTTTAATAGAAAGTAATGCGTCCAAAGGTGTTCATTTCTAAACTGTTTGCAGACAAAAGAAATAATTCGAATGTTTAAAATTGTAATGAAATATGTACTCATGAAGTAATAATCATAAAATGTATACAATAATTAAAAACTATGAATTTTAAAAATAACACAAAACCATATGCATCCTAGGGTTACAACGATGCTGAAAATGATCATGAACAAGCCTGAAAAGAAACAGAAATGCAAACAGCATATGCTCCAATGGTGACAAGAGAGATAAAATTTCTCTTTTTAGAAAAATGTCTTTGGTTATAATATTTGTGGTATATTAGTAAAAAGCCTCATAAAGGCTTCAGACTAGTATTTCTTCTTGTGTATTCTGCCGGTGTCCAGTTGTTAGTCCAAAAGGCTGGGTAGGGCAGGGCAGATGAGTAGAGGGGTTTGCTTTGTATGTTTATCAGTTTGGTTTTTTCGCCAAGTGAATATAGGCTGAGTGTATGATATTTAAAGACGTTTTAACTGTGTTTGTTGTTTTCTTTGGGGCTGTTTGTTCATTTGATGACAGAACTCTCAGACACCATTTTAGAAGAATAAAAACATAATAATAAAGTCATTTCCCAAATTTACTTTGACATAGAACTTGCTTTGATGAAGCATTGCTTAAGACTAGGACTCCACAAAAGACACACACAATGTGCTCCTCCATACCACAGAGTCCATTGAAAACATTTGCCATATTAAGATCTCTATCAATTTAGGGGCCACTTCTGTCTCTCATACTCTATAGCATAATTACAAAATTGTGTACCCTTTAATGTACTCTGGTTGATAAAATGCAACCTTATGTTCTTACAAAAATTATACAACACTATGCAATACAATAACTCAAGGAAACTTAGTGTGTTTTCTCACTAAGAATTCTCAAAGAAATAATTCTCTTAATGCACATTTAGATATTGTAAAATGGATATTTCCCTGTGCATTAAAATTTCTATAAACTACTATTCACTCATGTCTTAGAAGGGTTAATATATTTAAATTAAAGTTTACTGTATTATTCCTATATTTACTGACCATATGCTAAATTTTGATATATATTGTAAGATATAATTAGATTAATAAAGCTTAGCCCTGCTGTGTAGTAGTGGATGGAGCCAGGATAATAAATATTACAATATAACTCCAAGACAGGGTACAACATAAGTAAGTTACAGGTAAAGGGATATAGAAGTTAGGAGGAGAGAGAATCATTTTAAGGGATCAAACACAGATATATGAAGCAGGGAGGTTGCATACTAGATGGACTTAAGGGACTCCTAGGCAGACAGCTGAAAAGGAGTACAAGGGGATCATGAAGGAGAGAAAGGGGTTCACTTTGAGAGTAAAGCTTCATTCTTGTCAACGCATAGGTCTCCTTTAGTGGATCACAAGAATATCTGTTCAGAATATAAGCTTGACTTGGAGCATGGGAGCCCTGCGTGGTAGGCTAAGGCATTTAGAATTCATCTCTTGGATACAGAAACACACCAAATTTCTTTTCAGCAAGAAAGATTACAAATATGAAAAATTAACTTGGTGCAAGTGCATCAAGACTAGAGGACATAGCATTGGAGAAATGACACTCAGGAACAGAGATAGAAAGACTGAGACAGAGAAAACATTAAATTCTGTGACAAAAGGACAGGACAGTATTAAGTAGCAGTTTGGAAGCTTTGGGATGGATCAAAACTATGTCATCAGAAACCAGCAAGAAGAAGGAGTTCAGAATGTTGAGATGTCAAGAACTGTCAATGAAAGTGAAAGAAAAATCAATTAGTTAACCAGAATCTTGACTATAACCAATATAGTCAAGAAGGAAATTTTAGAAGTATTTAAATACATCCAGTGATTCCACCCACAATCATCTTTAAATTTTAATACTATCGTAATAGCATTATTGCAAAATGGCACAATCATAAAATACATTTGGGACATGGGCTCAAAAGAAAATACAAGTGAACACTCCCTCTCACCTTCCTAAACTCACTGGGGTCAGAAAGCTCCAAAAAGCTTATTTAAGCAATTCTTGAAGTCATTCCTTTAATGACGAGGACAGAATTATTTTCTAGAAATGGAGTCCATCCCTATAATTTTATTTTCTGAGATCAAGTAGATCGAGAGGGCAACATTAATTTATCCATTAACCCTGTCCATTTCCAAAATGTGGAACAGAAATTGGTCAGTTCAGCATCTTCGAATATACCACGACATGATAGCAGAATTCTTGAGACTGGAGAAGTTATTTACCCCAACCAATGTTTGGGAGAGAAATCAGGAAAACACGTTAGACCTTCTCAATAACATTAATCATTAGAAAGGTTGATTTTTAAAATATTTACTAATCCTTTTAGCTATTCACATTAGCTCTACAAATCCAATAGCACCTCTGTGTCCTGCTCGTGTGTCAGTACTCACTAACTTGGCCTATTTTGGACTTCAGGCTAACGTTTCTGGACACCCTGCTATGTATTATTGCAAGCATAAAACAAGTGTGCAAGGAGACTGTTTCCGTTGCTATGGAAATATCATTTAATTTCCTAATTAGCAGGTATATAAATGCAAAACCATAGCATTTGATTATTTTCAAAGTTTAGCAACCAAGTCTATTGTTCATGTCTGAGAACAAACTCCCCCTGTTTTCAATGCTTTTATTTAAAGTAAGAATTAAGTGCTTAACCTGTCTTGTGTTTTAATGCTTATAAATTGATTTGTTGTACATGACAGAAATGAAAGAATGAATCAAGGACTATGGGTAAGTCATTTGTTATTCTCCTCAAGCAAGATATATGAACATACCTACTCACTAATAAATAAAAACTAGTGACGGCATTTTTCTTACAAAAGAATTTCTTTAAACCGTAACTTCCCTAGTGATTATAATTTACAAAAGGAGGTTATAATTGCAAAACTGGATTTTATATCTGTTATATAAAGCTAAGTATAACTAACAACTTTTCCTCTCCTCCATCAAATTTTGCCTAATTTGAGTTTTGCAATAAGGTGAGAAAGAATATAAATATCACAGAAGCATAAACTTCTAAAAAGTAGTAAAATTCTAAAGCCCATTTCTTTCTACCTCCTGAGGAAACGAATTCACGAATGAACTATCCTATCCTGGGTGTCCTCCTATGCTCAAACTGCTCCATTTAAAACAAAGCAAATTAAACTAAGCCTCCCCTTTATAAATGTCCTTCATTTGCCTTTCAGCAACCAAGCCTGCCAAACAACTTGGGAAACACACAACATCTAATTTCTCTCCTCTCAGCAACTCCTCAGCTCAATGCTATTAGATTTCTCAGCTGACCCCTGGCTGAATTCACTCTGGCAAAGAGCAGACAGGATCCACGTGTTATTCAACAAATACAGTGGCCTCTCTTTAGTCTTTAACTTCCTTGATCTCCGAATAACATCTGGTGATCACGTTTCCCCTATGGAAACAGTAGAAACTTGGAAAACTCTTCACTCCTGAGAAGTTGAGGAAAATCATCCACCAACCTGACACTTACCTTCCCCTTCTCCACCACTCACAACTCAGATGGCCCTCAGACCAACAGTGTGAAAACTGGAGTTTCAGTATAGAGGTATGTTTCTGCTTTCTTGATACACTATTTCTGCTGGTTGTATGACAGTATTGGTAAAAGCCATTTTTTTTTTTTTTTTTTTTTTTGTGGGAGATGTGAGGCACACTGTTAACAAAAGATACTTTTCTTTTTTCTCTCTTGTACTGAAAGGGTATTTTGCACCAGCAAAGAGTTACACCACGAGAGTTACAGTTTAGTAAACTTCATTTGCTAAATGTTACCCGCACCAAAAATCAATTAATGTAGTGAGATGAAGAATGTAGCTAGAAGGAAAGTTCTGCCGGCTTTAAATGTCAGAAACCAGAATGAAGGGAAACCAAACCTAACCTCCCATCACAGCAAGGCTTCTGAGCAGAGCATGAACTAGTTGGCTGTGGGGTTAGTGGCTGCTGACCTAGCTTCATTCCCAGCTGAGCCCCAGGGGTTGCTCCTAGGTTGCATGACTGCTACAATCTGAGACCTACCCATGAGCTACAATCCTGGCCACAGAGAGCTCCCTGGCCTCAGCCTTCCTCATCTGCTTGGTTATTTCTTGCCCTTCCTTTCCCATGCTGGCTGCCATAAACAGGAGACCTCATAGGTGGAAGAAATGAACACGTGCAAGATTTGGTTTTACAATCTGTCTTTCTTTGCCTCTGTATGCTCTGGATAAAAACCCAGACCAAGAGTTTGAAGCAAGAGTTACAGATCTCTCTTCCAAGGGTTTTTGTTGTCTTTCCAAATGGCTGATTTCTTTGAATTCAGTAGTAAATACCCTCATGAGATTCCACTCTTTCTTTGCCATCAAATGTCTTTCACTGTTTGTCCCTTCAGTGTTGATAATCCTAAGGGTGCAGACTCCATACCTTCATCATGGTTCATGTGACCCACTGGGCCCTTCATCACATGCCATGGTTTAACTATCACCTCCATCTTTGCTCCAAAATTTCAAATTGAATAAAAACAATTCCCAAGTTCAGACCTTATTCACAAATGTCTATTGAAGATACGTATCTAGAAGCCCTGAAAATTCTTCAAATTTAACATCATTAAAACCAAACAGCACCTTACTCCCAAAGGACATTCTGCAGCAGGAGAGAAAGTGGTAACATTCAGTGGTACTGGTATTCTCACGATTGCCTTTGCCCTAAATCTCTCACATCCAGATGGTTCCTAATTCCTCTCACTTTTATACAGTTAGTGCTGTTGTTTGCATCCCTCCTACCTCCTCATGCATCATTTGTCCTATAAGCTCCCTGGAACTGCATTATTGTTGATCCCTAAATTTATAGTGATATCCCTACCTTCATGCTTTCTCCCCAAATTATGCTGTTTCCTAATCTGTTTTTACAGGAAATTTCTACATGTTCTTCAAGTTCCCATTCAAATGTGAATCTTCTTGAACTTTTTCTAATTCTGTTTTAAACACTCCTTCGTCATTGCTATCTATAACTTCACATATATGAATAGCTCTACTCCACGTCACTCCTTTAGTTGTCTGTGCATGGGTCAGCCTTTCCCACTATAAGCCATTCGATGTCCTATGAGTAAACACCATGTCCCACTTATTGTGATATCCCAAAAATCCACATCTCATTGTGGTACCCCAAATAGATTACTGCATCTAAGAAAGGCCATTTAAATAGGTCTTTTCAGCTATATTATGGTTAAAAGTCATAAAAGTAATTAAAATACCATTTTCATAGTAAAATATTCAATTTTGTCATTATATGAACAAGCTACATTTCTACTCCACAATGAATATAAATATTAGCTTTCAGTTCATGTCTTGTGAAAAAAAATGTGATTCAAACTTATGACGAGGAACAATTTCTACTTTCCAAATGGAAAAACAAATAAAGCCACAAATAATTATTTGATTATTTGCCTTACATTTTGAGATATAATTCATATGCCATAATAATCCACTGGGTGTTTTATAGCATATGCACAACCAGCATGCTCAACCCTCATTACTATCTAATTTTAGAATTTCCATTATCTCAAAAGGAAATCTCATACTTACTAGCATTCACTACCAATTCCTCTCTTCTCCCAGCCCTGGACAACCACAGGTTTATTTTCTGTCTACACAGGTTTGTTTGTTCTGAACGTCGTATATAAGTTGAATCATACAATATAGGATGTTTTATATTTGGCTTCTTTCCCTTAACAAAATGTTTACAAGGTTATCCAAGTTTTTGCATGTATCAGTATGTATTCCTATTAATACCACAGGCTGACTATTATCCCATTGTACGAATATATCATATTTTGTTTATCCATTCATTATTGATAGACATCAATTTTTCCCACTTTTTGGCTACAATAAATACTGCTGTGAATATAAATGTACAGGTTTAGTACAATATATGTCTTTATTTCTCTTGGAGAGTTAAATAGTTGGGTCATTAGGTAATTTTATATTTAACTTTGGAGTAGCTATCAAACTGCTTTCTCATGTGACTGCAACATTTTACATTCCCACCAGCAATGTCTGAGGATTCCCATTTCTCAACATCCTCATTAACGTTTGTGTTATTGATAATCTGTTTTATTAGAACGTCTATAGACAGTGTAAATTGGTATGTGCTTCTGATCATCACTGACTGAATAACTAGTGATGCTGAGTATATGTTCACGTGCTTAACTGACATTTGTATGAGTTCTTTGACAAACGTCTATTCAAGTCTTTTGCCCATTTTCATATAGGTATTCTTTTTAAGTATTAGTAACTCTTTGTATATTTTGGAGAGTAGGCTTTTATTTATATGATTTGTAAATATTTCCTCCCATCTGTGGATTGTCTTTCACTTTCTTGATGGTGTCCTCAGACGCACGTACGTTTTTAATTTTAATGGAGTCCAATTTATCTATTTCTTTTTCTTTCATTGCTTGTGTTTTGGACATCAAAACCACTGCCGCATCCAAGAAACAACTGCCTCATCTAGAGACAATCAGATCTATATCTATGCTTTCTTTTAAGAATTTTATAGGGTGGTGCCTGTGGCTCAAAAGGGTAGGGTGCTGATCCCATATGCTAGAGGTGGCGGGTTCAAACCCAGTCCCAGCCAAAAACTGAAAAAAAAAAAAAAAGAAAAAGAATTTTATAGTTAACTCTTACATGTAGGTCTATGATTCATTCTGAGGCCTATTACTAATTTTTGTGTATGGGGTAGGTTAATAGTCTACATTCATTCTTTTTTATGTAAACATTCCGTTATCCCAGTACCCTTTGATAAAAATCATTATTCTTCCCCCCATCAAATTGTCATGTCACCGTTTTTGAATTATCAATTGTCCATAAATATGAGTTTTTTTGAATGCTCAATTCTATTGCACAGATGAATATGTCTACGTTCAGCCAGTACCACTTGATTACTGTAATCTTTCAGTATGTTTTGAAATTGAGAAATATGACTCTTCCAATTTTGTTCTTCTTTTATAAATTGTTTTTGAACATTCTTACCTTACATATAATCTAAAGATGAACATGTCAGTTTCTACCAAAAAAAGTGACAACCGGGATCTGGATAGCAATAGCACTGAATCTGTAGATCAATTTGCCTTCTTAACAATATTAAGTCTTCTCATCATTGTTCACCAATATCTTTACAATTATTTAAAGGTCTAAAGACCTAAAGTTTAAGGTCTTCCTTAAACTTTTCCAGTGACATTTTATAGTTTTTAAAATTCGAAGCCTTTGATGCTTTTGTATTACTAAATATTTGCACATTCTTAAGTGAAAGGCACAATAGTAATAGTATATATTGTGTCATAATTATAATGAAATACAAGAAATAAAATATATTCAAAGTCAGTGTTCTTCTACCTAATGAAACATTTTATAATGCCATTTATTCTTTTGATATATTTTAATATACTCCTAAAGGAGAATTTTCATATAGTATTAACTTGTCTTAGTTAAGAACAACACTGCAACTGTAAGATAAAATGAAAAATAAATAATATCTGGATTAAAAAGGTCAGCTAGTCATAATACCAACAGCAAACAAAAATATCTTTTCAAAGGCAGCCAAGCATCAAGAAAATTTCACCTGATAAATATAAATGTTTCAAAGTTTTCAAGAAAATTAGAACAGAAAACAGCTATGTGCTGCTAATTGATAGTTTTATTCAAACATTATTATTATTCAATTTCATCCTTATTTGTGTAATTCTGTAGGAAAACACAGTTAATTACATTTTTAAAACTAGAGAGAGCATTTCAGCATTAATAAAAATCTCTTACAATTCTATGAACCACGACTTGTCACTTGCTACCAATTTCACATCCCCACTTAGCATTCTACAAAGATAAATGCCTGTTTTTAGCCATAGAAATTATATCATCTATTTAAACTATCTTAGTGTGGATCATAGGATTTTAAGGTGACGGGTTCAGTAATGATAAATCAATACTGATATGTATGCATAAAGCCTACACCAGAAGAATAATTATAATTCAATGCAATTACCCCATTTTCTCAGTTTGCATCATCAGCAAAAGGTTTTCATATAAAATAACTATTTTTCATAATAAAAGAAGATCATGAAAATAATATCATAAAGTTAAGCTTCCCCTCAAGTTTGAATAAGAAGGTCTCAGTGTCAATAAATAAAATTCTGAGCAGGAACTAGACACTCCATAGTCTTCTAGGGTGCTTAACTGGCTATTGTGTCAATACTTATACATTTCTAAAAAAACCATGCAGAGTGCTGAATGGAGGTGTTGTGTAGTAAAACAGCTTCAACATACAAAGGATGACCAAATTATTAAAAGTATCAGGTAACCAAAGAATAAAATTTATTTTTATAAAAACTGTTTAATAAGTATTATCACAATCAAACATGTTACTATAATCATTGATTGGATCATTGTTCACGTAAGTCAGTCCAAGATCGACAAAAGACATAACCTATGCCTTTGCATGGCATATAAAAAACAAATCATCGGGCGGTGCCTGTGGCTCAAAGGAGTAGGGTGCTGGCCCCATATGCCGGAGGTGGCAGGTTCAAACCCAGCCCCTGCCAAAAACTGCAAAAATAAATAAATTAATTAATTAAAAAACCCAAATTATCATGAAATATTTAGAAAGGTCTATAAAAGGGCTAAGTAAATATCTGGAAGTGAGCATCTGAAATCTACACACTGCCTTGTGCTTACTACAAAGGGAAAGATTCACAAATATACTGACACTGGTATAAATCATATATTTGGGTTACTATGGAAGACACAGATATTGAGGATAATTTTAAAAACGAAAAAGTGTGTTTGGGCAACAGTATAAACAGTGTATTTCAGATCAGGTGATTGTCTCGTTCACACAATCTAAGTTAGAAGACAAAAAATTTTTAATTTAAAATTAGAGGAAACTAAAGGAAAAATTATGAGTATGATATTTTATCATTTTCATGCAAATAAGAATTGCAAATGTGTGAGAGTGTATGTGCATATACACGAAGTTCCTGTGCAATTTAAAATAGTGTGCGATTCAAAATTGCACATGAACTTTATGAACATCCTGCACATATACTTGAACTGTCATCTTAACATATGAAAAGGTCATACTAGTTGATAAGGAAAACACAAGGACAATTTTTTTAAACAAGTAACCTATTTAATTAGGTGACTACAGACAAACCAAAGCAATAAATCAAAAGAAATTCTACAATGGCAATGGCTTATTAGAAAAATGTAAATTAAAAAAAAAACCTTTTTCACTAGTAATTAAAAACTACATACAAGATGGTACTAAATGCAAAATGAGAAATACCTTCTTTTACTGAACGACATAAAAAAGACTACTTGAGTAAATAAAGACACATGCCAATGAAAAGTTGTCACTTCTCCCTCAGAATTATCTTAAATTAAATAGAATACTAGCTAAAATACCAGTGGTGTTGTGTATGAAATCTGGTAACCTGATTATCATGTTCTATTGGGAAAAAATTATACGAATAAATAAGAAACACTGGAAAAAGTAAAACTATCACCTACCGGATATGAGAACATACTATAAATTATAGAGTATATCACTATTTCAGTAATAATAATAAAACTCTTTATACTTAGAGAATATACATCAGTCTTATAAATTTTTTTTTTTTTTTTTGAGACGGAGCCTCAAGCTATCCCCCTGGGTAGAGTGCCATGGCATCACAGCTCATAGCAACCTCCAACTCCTGGGCTCAAGCGAGTCTCCTGCCTCAGCCTCCCAAGTAGCTGGGACTACAGGCACCCGCCACAACGCCTGGCCATTTTTTGGTTGCAGCCATCATTGTTGTTTGGCGGGCCCGGGCTGGGGATTTGAACCCGCCACCTTAGGTGTATGTGGCTGGCGCCTTAGCTGCTTGAGCCACAGGCACCGAGCCAGTCTTATAGATTAAAATAAGATAAATAACTCACACAGAAAACACTGGCAAACATATGAGCATGCTCCTCACAGCAAAAGCAAAACATTAGGATAAAAACAAATGAAAAGATATCGGCCTCCCTAGAAATCAGGGAAACAAATTCATAAAAGAGAGAGAAAGAAAGACAGAGAGAGATCGCTCTCACCTGTTCATTGGTTAAGCTTTACAAGTTTAAAGTTATCATATATTGGCAAAAGGGTAAGGAAATGTGCACTTTCTTATCTTCTGTTAGAATGCAAGTTGGTACTACCATTTGAAAGAGCAATTTGACGTTAACTGTTAAAATCTTCAATGCACACATCTTATAACCCAACAATTACAAGTATCTGCCCTTTTAAAAAGTACATTAGTGGACAAAGAACCTGAATAAGGACGTTCATTAGAGCATTTCCTGAAATAGCAGAAACAAATCGAGTATTCATAAAAACAAAATGTACAATGATGCTATAAAATAATAAGCAATAGTTAAAAAATAATGGCATGTATTGTCATGTACTAGCATGGAGATGACTCTAAACTATACGTGAAAATGAGGTGCAGAATACACTACCACTTAAATAAGTATATACATATAAATAAATACACACTCATGTGTGGCTTCATAGACCATGGCCACCCATTTATTTGGGTCAGTTTCCTGGAGGTCCCAATGTTTAATCTTCCACTCATGACGTAGTCTGTATTTGAAAGCTGATCAACCCAGGCATTTTATCTCTGTAGGTAGCCAAAACTTGAAAACTTAAATCCTGATAGATGTCGTGTTACACAGAAACTAATGTAGAAAGAGAATTTTTATTATCCTAGAAAATGTTTAGATATATTTAGTTAAAAATAGGATACAAAGTTACATATACCTATGACCTCAGCTGTGCTTCTGAAAACTTCACTATGTGACACACACAGATATATTCAAAGGGAGTTAAAGCACGTAGAAATTCACCAAGTGTTCACTGAATAGTTAGACGCAGTGATTTTTATTTTCCAGATTATTTTTCTTGTTATTTTCTAGATGTTCTACAATGGACATCTATCACTGCAAGTGTAAAAGACAAAACATGTTCCTTTTGAAACAATGTATCTTCTGTTATTGGATTCTTGAGATAGCTCTGTATAGATAAAGCCAAAATATTTCTCACTCCCAGCCTCTCTCCCTTCACTCCAGGCTCACTTTTCAGCTGCTTTCTGAGCAGTTATCAGCTTCCCAGCTTCAGTTCTCTGGAATACTAGTTCTCCATCTCTCCCACTCCTGTGCTTTCTGAACCCATCTCCCTGCTGGTTCAACCCTGTCCCAGTTCCTGGAGCAAAGCAGGATGATTTAAAAAGTATTAATACAAGGTCATCCCCTCCTCCATACCCTTACTCCCATCCTCCCGGGTAGAGCAAAATTTCTGATTCCGTGTCTGCCTGGATTTTTGACCCAAACCACTGTGGAGTCACTGCCGCACCACACTACATATTCCATCATATTCTGTCTGGTACTAAAGTGTTCAGGTTCTTATTTTATACTCTCTCCAGACTGTCAGTTTATGAAATCAGGTACTATATTTTATGTATAGATGGATCTAGGGTTGTGCACCTCAAAGCAGTAGTTTTCATAACTTGTAAGAAAGCATTTGATGGATGGCTGTCATCTTTGACCAGAAATTGTAATATTTGTCCAAAGATAGAATGATTCAGACATTTAATTCAGTCAACAAGCATTTATGAGGGAATCATCATGCACAGATCCAGGACTGACACAGAAAAATAATAGAAATAAAAAGGTATAACTTCTGTTCTTGACATAGAATCTAGAGTGATTGAAGCATTTTTGTTAAACAAACAACCAACCAAAAAAAAAAAGCGAAGAATAATTACTGTTTTGGCTTCTGCCTTAACAAGCAAAACATGAAAATCTTCTTGCCTGAGGTCCTGATTTCACAGATGGGCAAACTGCAATCGAATTTGCCTGCCTGGATTCCAGACTATTGCCAGCACTGACTTTTGCCTCCTGTCCCAACTCCATGGGCCCCAAAGTGCTTGGCTCCAGTTGTCACTATTTGTGTGCTTGCCCATTTTAAAGTGTTCCCTTGGATCCACACTCTCCCCCTCTGGTTCATCCTGTGGGCTAGGGTCTAAATTTCTCCCTTCCTCTTTTCCTAGGGTACCTGCTGTCACCAGTTTTTACACACAGTCCCACAGTAAAAAGCTAGAACTACAATCTACTTTTTTCTCAAAACTCCTCCTCACATGACTGAGAACATAAAACTGTAAGAACGCTGCTGCTTGCTGACCCAACATCCATTGCCCTCTTCCTTGCTTTAACAGAATTGTCACTCTGCTCAACTATCCCTCAACCTCCTCCACCCAGCCACAGGCTTCAGTGACAGCTGACCCCATACCCAGCCCCAGAGGGTGGGTCCTGATTTAATCTCAGCTCCTCATTCACAGATTCCCACTCCCCTTGCTCTTGACTGGACTGCTCATGGACTCACTGCTGGCCCGTGAGATGAGAGAGAAGACTTCAGGAAGAGGCTTTTGGCAAAACTTTCCTCGTTCTGCAGGAAGAAACAACGCTGGCATGATGGTGTGTTAGGAACTAAAGAAGCCACCTTGCTGCTGGCTGCACATGAGGTCAACACACAGTGGGGATGGAGCCAAGGGGACAGGAGGAGGAAGCAAAGCTCAGATCTAACCCTGGAGCCCCCTAACCTATGGATTTCTTGTCACTGTCCAAATCTTTTCCCATGTACTTCCTTTTTCCTGCTTCCAGGTGACATAGACCAGTTTTAACCAGCACGCCTCTAAATAAAACAGCACACTTCTACATACATATCAGCAGCTTTGTTTTTTGTTTCAAAGGAATAATTTTAAAATGAGAATCTGACAGAGATTTGTGTTGTTTTTAGTTTGAAGCTATTATGAGTAAAGCTGTTATTAATTTCATGTACAAGCTTTTGTACATATGCTTTCATTTCACCTGGGAGTGGAATTTCTGGATCACAGGGGAAGAGTATTTTTAACACTGAGAGAAGCTGCCAAACTGGTTCCCAAAGTACTACATTCCCACCAGTAATGCATGAGTATCACAGTTGCTCCACAACCTCTCCAAAACGCTGAACATCTATATATTTTCTTGCGTGGAATATTTCTTCACATATTTTGTTCACGTTTTAGTTGGGAGTGTCTCTTATTGAGTTGCAAGAATTCTACATACACTGTAAAGAATGTCCCTTTTAATATACATAGGGATACATAGATCTAGCAAATCTGTACCTTTTAATAAATTAAATAATTTTATTTAATTTTTGATAATGTCTAATATATCTTTTCTTTTAAATTTTGTGATTAGTCCTTAATGAGTCCTACATGACCATTACCAAATCCAAAATTATGAAGATTTTTATCCTAGGGTTTCTTCTAGAAGTCTATGTATTCAAAATCATAGACAAATCTCAAAAACATCAGCTCAATTCAAGAAGGAAAGCAAAAAGGATTACGTATTTTGTGATTCAAACCTATATTCCCTTCTAGATCAGGAAAAAACATCACGTATCACAAAATTAGTGTACAGAGATAGAAAGGAAATCAGTCACCAGGGAAGTTCCTAGGGGAAAGGAAATACTTCAGATTTTAATTCCGGTCATGGTTACACAGATGTGTTTATCCGTACACAACAAACCACTTAAAATAGGTGCATTTTATTTAACATAAGACATACATAAGACACAGTTGATTAAAAAACTGTAATGGGAATTTGGAGCTGGATTGGCAGGAAGGCTGGTGACCAAGATTGTGAAGTAAGTCCTCTGAAGTAACATTTAGCAGATAGTCAAGGCTTTACTATGCCTGAGGCAGAGATATTAACCTTAAAGCATATATAACTTCTTAACATTACCTCATTCTAAATGCATAAATGCCATAAAGTCTTTCATAGGCATTAGCATGACTAGAATAAGTCGACCACAGACTGGGCTGGTCCCTAAATGGGGGGACCAACCGCCTTCCTCTTTCAATGCAGAAAGAACCTTCAGAACAAAGAGAGAAAGGGATGGAGAGTAAGAAACACCAAACTTCTTAGCTCTCCCTCAGCACAGAGCCTCTACGAAGCTGCATGTACAATTTTATTGAGAAAGAAAAAGCATATGCCCCTGAAGTGAAAGTTTCTTCTAGTGTAGTAGCAGTTTCTGTTCCAAAAAGAAAAAAAAAAAAAAAATGGGACACAGAGGAAAATAAATCACTATACCTTGAAATTTTAAGGGAAACTCACAAGTAGGGTTATAGAATTTTATAGCTTGATATCTATATATCTTGTAGCCCAAGTCACTTAAAATACAGGTGAAATGAATAAGGTTTCAGGAGTTTGAGGCTTGTCTAGTCATCAAACCAGTTAATTACGATAGTTACTCTACCTGGAGGAGGAATGAAGCTGTGATGATTTAGTGTATTTAAAAAATTATAATCTCTAGCCCAATGCTCTACACTGAGCAGTTATTTTAAAAAAAAAAAAACTGTTGACTGAATTCATGCTAGGTAAAATGTTTTAAAAAATACATAGAAAATATAAGTGGGGTAGAGAGATGAAGTTAGACATAGATTTACTTTCCCCGGTAAATTGGAGTTCTGTATATACTTCTTTATAGTAGTTCTGCATATTAAGGGCAAAAAAAAAAAAAAAAGAACCATACCTTGTGAAACTACTCTGGCAGGTATCAATGCCTAAAACACAGAACAAAGAGGTAAACTCCCAAGAATGATAACATGCTCTTTCCTAGAAACAGGTGAAGACAATTAACTCTTTCTGAAGTGGTTAACGGGCATTTCTCCTTACTCACTAAAAGATGGATTGTTATTCAACAACTGCTTCAGGCCTTAGAAATTTAAGTTAAACTTAGAAGACTAAATTTTCACTAAATCTTCACAATTAAAATATGGGAGCCTCAGATCCTCTGGTGATTTCTGGGGTCACTGTAGTTTTTGAATGGCTTGTGGGAGAACATATTGACATAGTAAGTACCATCAAGAGTTCATGACTTTAGTTCTAAAACATCAGGGGCCTTAAAGAAAGAATGAACTTGGATTTACTGCAAATCCATAAGGAACAATATAAACCCAACTTACATAACATGAACATCTGAGAAGCTTCCTACTATTATGGCTCTGAGACCCTTGAGATAATATAAAACTAAATTATTTATTTTATCCTGACCCTCAATGAATGCAGGAACATTGAACAAGTTAGGATATGGTTTGATTTGCATCTCCCCCTCAATATGCCATATGCCCTACAACTGCGTTATTCGGCTCCCCTCAAACAACCAAGCAAACAAAAGACCCAGATGTTGAAAAATAGCAACATACTGAAAAATAGCCACATGATTTCACATCACTTTTTTTCAGCCATGCTCTGGTTTTAAAAACTGATCATTGAAATTTATACTCGTTTTAAAATAACTAAAGCATAGATTGTATTAGCATGACAGCAAAAACATAGAAAACACTTAATGCTAATTCATTCTGTCTTATCCTAACTCCACCTCCCCTTTTGGTCACCACTGTGACTCATGGGGCACACATCTGCTTTTCTCACATTTGTTAATGCCTGTTGTCCTAATACCTGAACATAATGACCTAATACTTGTATATGTAGATAACAGCTTTTAAATAAAAGGAATGGTAAAATCCTTTTCAATACTAAAGCCCTAAAAACTAAGCTATGTAAATCAAACTATCAATTTGGGCTTTTTTTGTTATGTGTTATAAGTAATAGTTTTGAAGGGGTATAAAATTCAGGGGCAGCACCTGTGGCTCAAAAGGGTACGGCACCGTCCCCATATGCTGGAGGTGGCGGGTTCAAACCCAGCCCTCGCCAAAAAAAAAAAAAAAAAAAAAAAAAAATTCAGCTCTGAGGTAAAAATTCACTGATGATGAAAATAAAAATGTCTAAAGGCAAGATTTCTCAAAAATCTCTGGTCTTTTTATCCAAACTGACTAGATGTAATATACCTGGAAATATTTTATTTAGACCCTCTGAATCTTTAAAATATGAGAAAAATCACAAAATACAAAATGAACATGCTACAGTCAATGGTCATGCCAGCTTTTGGAAATAGTTCCATGTTTATGATGAATATATCTTAAGACAATATTCATGAGATCAATTTTATGTATTATTAGAATTGCAAAGAAATAAATATAAGGAGAATATGTGGGAGAAAGCAATGAAATTGTTTCTGTTAAAGTGGATTAAACATGAACACAACATGAATATCATTGAATATTTATTTCATGGATAAATTTTTCAGAATAGTTTGTGAATCTCAAATAAAAACAAAGGTGTTCCAACAGATGTAGCCAATAAATGGTTGTCACCCCACGCTGAGCAGATATTTAATTTGTTCAATGCAAGTTCCCAGACAAACCCTCTGTCCTCATCACACATCCGTCTCACAGCAAAAAAAAAAGAAAAGAAAAGAAAGAACCTGAAAGATCATAATCTATTTGAAATTATAATAATCTGGGACATCAATAAAAAGGGACTTCAATAAATAGGAAAAGTCTACAATAAAGTTTAAATAAAAACCCTGGAAACACAGATAGCCTAACAGGTACTGGCTTCATAGATATCAAAATAAAATAATCTTTATTATTATATTCCAAGCTATAGTCCTGGAATATTCACTAAGTAAGGCAAAACAAGGGAGAGTTATGATAATTAAAATATTAAATCTTTGTTTCTCAGCAAATGTCAAGTCTTCCCTTTGCCTTGAAGTTCAAAGAAAAGACTAAAAAGAATATTCTGGATCCTCTTGAATTCTGTGCCTTGGGATTGGGCTTTAGATTGACAAAGAGCTAAAACAAACTCCGTGGGTAGCTGAACCTTCTGAATAAAAATAGATCCTATACTACAACAAGTTGGCTTCGCCCAGTGATAGCATATTTTCCTTGACTCCATGTATAGCACCACTTAATACACTCACCTGAATGCTAAATATTCCAGTAAATAGTCTCCCTAATGTTCCACCAACACCATGCTTTTTCCTCTTTCTCTGCTTTGGTTTCAGCTGTGGTACCCACCCTGCACAAAATCTTGCCCAGAAATCTCTGTCCAAACTCTAGGACTACTATTGAATATTATCGTTTTCCCTGTCACACTGACATTTCTCTTCTTCAGTATTCATCTCGTACTTACTTGCTCCTTCATCTTTCTAGCACCATAATCATATACTATCTTGGAATGTTTTTAAACCCTTTCTCCAATTATAATAATATTTACTTAATACATGTTTTGTTTGTACCAAGTACTTTGCTAAGCACAGTTAAGCTTTAAAACAAACCCATGGATCACACTCTAGCACAATCCCATTTTATGGATGAAGAAAAATATTTAAACAGTACACAAGAGCACAGCCATTGCTAAGCAGTAGAGGCTGCACCCACATCTAAAGCTCTCTCCAGAGAGCTTGTTCTTTGCCTCTGTGAAATATGACCTCATGCAAACGCCTGTTCTCCCCAGCAAGACAGTAAGCCGAGGTCAAAGAGAGTGTCTTTTACATCTTTCTACCTCTTTGGAATATCTCATAGGACTTAGCGTAAGGTTAAGCAGCTGTTAAAAGCTCTGTGGGAGGGAAGTACATAGAATATATCCAGTACATTTCCTATAGTGGTCCATGAGATATTCTATCGCTCTTTATTTGTACCATACATTCTTAAAGGTCAAGTCAGAGAAAGGCAGAAGCCTCTCTCCACATGAGCTTCTTCAGTGGAAATCAGTCTTTATCTGTAAACTTGATATGGTCAGTGTGGCAAGCTGCTTCTTTAAAGACACTCTTTTCCTCTTCTAAACTTCACATTTTCTTAGTTTTACTCAAGTCTCTCTTCAAATTTTGCTGTAAACAAAATTTCATTTTATTTTATTATTCTTTAATAACTTTGTATATTCTGTTTCCGCTATGTGGACAAATGTTTACAAACAAAGGAAACAAATAAAAGGTGCCTGACTTGCAATAGTAAGCACGGTATTAAAAACCCGGGCATACACCCACATCACTCTTCAAAAGAGAACCAAAAAAACTGCAATAAAGAAAGAGTACAGCTGAGGGAGGTTGACTGCCTCCTGTCCACACTCACAATTGTGAAAACCCACAAATAATAACACAGATGTGGGTAGGAGGAAATTCAGTTGAAAGGTTCTAAGTTAAAACTAACTCATTATGCTCAGATATAATTAATACGGAAGTCTTTCACCAGCTTCATGGCATTCTAGGGAAAGGGGAACACCAACAATAAAAAAACATCCCTATCTAGAAGTTCATTATAAAGTAATGTAACCATTCCAATACACAGAGGGTTGACCATAATTCTGCATTAGAATGTTGGTAACACTGATAATTCCAGCTTTTGCTACCTGGCCAAACAGTCAGCCAAGCCATTAATGGAATTGCACTCCTACCATGGGGAGTTGGGGGAGGGAGGGCCATCATTCCTAATATTACACACTTCCCCAACCCTGACCCAGATGATTTACTGCATCAGCTCTTCATCCCATCAGCACTCAATCACTTAGGAAGACAATTCTCTTCATCTCAACTCCCACTTTACCTTCCCATAAAATTCAAAAGTGCATATTGCACTACTGTCACATCATTTAAATGAAAAGAAAAAAAATCAATAATTTGTTCCACAGCATAGTTTCCTACTGGCACCTTCAGTGAATCCACCATTAATTTTGGTCCCTCACCCACACTCTTAAACACAACACAGCTATTTGAAAGATGTTAACGTTTGGGGTGCTGGCAGTGCTTTTTTGAAAGAAGAATTAAATAGGATAAAACAGAGGCTTCAAAATATTTAGTTTTGATTTATATGTACAGTGTTAAACCCTTCTGAGATGATAAATATGGGAAACATTCTGAACCACAGCTGTCCCGCCATGTACAAATAAACTTTTCAGCAGTAATGCTTGCAAAAAGAACTGCCAAGTTATCACTAATATATGTGATATACTGAGTTAGAATGTAAGCTAAAGAGACCACTGCAGATTGGAGCATTTTTTGAAAATAAGTGATGCAAACCCTGATGAAATTCTCAATTATTAACAATGGTCCTGAAGCTAATTCAACTTTTCCATTGGTGTAAACCACAAACAGAATTACACAGCAAGTCTCACTTTAAAACATCTTCAGGATTCCTATAAAACGGATGAGAAGGGGTAAAGGTATCTGTTAAAGGCGCACAACTAATGCTCCTTAAATGGTATATTTACAAGCATGTGGAGTATAAACTCATTTCTCCAAAAACTGTCTAACCATTATCCTGCTTCGAAGTTAACCCATGATGAACAAAAGTGCATCTCTTCCGCCCTCCTGCTTCCTATTTTCCTAAACCATTCTTTCTTGGTGTTTTGTATGCTGAGCAAAACGTTCCATAAATAATGCTGTGGTGCACAAGCATTAAAGTTTAGAGAGTTTCTGCCTTTGAAGTAGGTAGTGACAGGACCAAGGACACATGGGTTCAATTCCAAGCCAAATATTAGGCGGGTGGTTTGAAAATGTCAATCCGAAGAGGCCTAGGGGAAAAAGCATCCAAGCTTCCACCGCCACCACCCTTCTGCCTCCCCTCCCCTCTTTCTCTCTTGTTCCCATCCTCTCTTCTCTTTCCTTGTGGTTTCTCATGGAGACAATCAAAGCAGGGAAAGCCGGATTTTAAATTAGTGAAACACACACTGGGAATATGTAATTCCCGGGGGGGGGGGACTGGGGGGAGGACTGCTGAAGAGGGGTGGGGGGGACTGTTGGCAACATGTCTAAGTGACAACCCTCCCCACCCCCACCCTAATACAGCACAAATCCATAGATTCTTCTTCGATTCTCTTCTCCTTTCAGTTCCCAGTACTCTATCCAACTTGACCCTTCATCCTAGTAATTTAGGGACCCGCAGGGCTCCGCTGTGCAAGAGTGTGTCTCTCAGTACATGCACCCAATTTTCAGGAACCCCCTGAATCCGGACAGTTGTAGCAGGCAAGGGATGCTCCCACCCTCCCACCGGGGAAGGGGTGATGAAAGCGGGGGGTCAGGGAGATGGAGACAAGAGGAAAAGGATGCGGAGCTGCGCTCTAGGGCGAGTGGCTGAAAGGAAGACGGGGAAGAAAGAAAGGGTGGGAAGGAAGTGGGGCTGGGAGAGAGGAAGAAAGGGATGAAAGAAAGGCTGGAAGGGAGAAAGGAGGGGAGAGGAGAGAGGGATGTTGGGAAGGATGAGGGAGGGAGGGCTGGGGAGCAGGGAGGGAGGAGGGATGGAGAGGGTGGGAGGGAAGCAGGGAGGGAGGGAGACAGGCAAGGATGGAGGATGCTCTGCCCGGGACTCACCTCTGTGGGTCGGTGGGAGTTTCTCGCCTCCTCCTCTTTCTCGCCCGTTCGCAGCAACTGGAGTGCTAACCACAGAAGGGACTGAGGCGGCGGCAGCGGGTACAAGGGCAGCAGCTGCTGCAGCCGCCTCTGGCCGAGGTGCGGTGCCGCCTGCTCTGCCCGCCCGCCCGGGTCTCCGCCTCACTCGGGGCTGGAAGCGAAGCCGCTCCCCCCTCCCCCCGCCCGCCCCGCGTCCAGCCCAAGCGCGAGCGGCAGCGGCCCGGATCGCCGCTAGGGGAGGCGGAGAGTGCGCCTGCGCGGCCGCTCTCTCGCTCGCGCGCCCCCGCGGCCCCGCGGTTCCACGGGGCTGGGAAAGGTACGGCGGGGCGCGGGCGCGCGCGGCCTGGGGAGCTCCCGAAAGGGCGGGGCGGGGCGGAGTTTGGGAGGCGGGGCCGGTTGTGCGCCGCAGGTGGGGGGAGGGGACGCCGGCGAAGGGGCATCGCCGTAGGGCGCAGGTGCCGTGTCCATGACAACCGCGTTACCCTGCGGGCGGGGACCTAGAGCTGAATTGCAGAAGCTCTGAGGCCCTGGGAGAGGCACTGGGTGCGGAATGGTCAGGAGAGGGCCGGAGAGATGGGGCGGGGAGGGAGGGTTGTCGCAGAGTAGGAAAGAAGGGCCAGCCTCGCAGGCGTCCGACACGTGGCAGCAGGAGGGCACGGCAGAGCGCAGAGAAGGTAGCGACTGACGCGGAAGGGACATTTGTTAGCACTTACAGCTCTGAAGGGACAAGGATTGGACTTTATAAGAACCTAGAAGAGGATAAAACCGATGGAATATTTGCTCACTTAACAAGCCTTTGTTGAATGTTGTCTCTGTGGAAAGCATAGTGATTCTTTTATTGATTCTAAGGATATTACCGAGCCCCTAATTTGTACCAGACACTCTTCTTGTTAGGCGTTCTAAGATAATAAAAAAAAATGTTGAGACCCAAGGTTTATCCCCGCGGAGGTTATACTCTAGTTGGGGAACTTACCTAGAGTGGGTAGAGAGCGTATTCCTGCCAGCCACCAATAACTGGGGCTCGCTGGTGGTGGAATGTAACTGTTACAGAGGTGCTAGGAGGAAAGTAGGAACATAGCTACATCAAATGTGAAACGTAAGTTGCAATCACCTTTGTTCTTCTACAGTGCCGAATGACAATTTTTGTTTTGTTTTAACCCAAGAGAAAACAACAAAGACAAAGAAAATCTATAGCAGTTGTATGACACAACTGATGCTTCATTCACAACACGCTGTCTGCTATCCTCACCCACTGGCATCAATGCGTTTGTTCATGCCAACACTTGGACAGCTTTATGTCACTTAGTGCACGCGCTTTTTTTTTCAGTTTCCTTCAATGTTGGCTGTGTCAGCTATTTTTCCTCCTCCTTCTTGTTCCCAAGTTGGCATCTGCAATTGAAAATTATATCAAACACACGTGTCTTTTATTCTCTGCAGGCAATAACATGAGAGCGTTACCTCTGTTCATTCCCCCATCTGTCTCTTCCAATATATTATTGGCTGTTTTTTTTTTTTTTTCTTGTCACAACCACTTGACCAACTTCAATATTCCTGGGAAAAACAAGACAAGAGTCACTAGATGTAAGCGTAAGAAAACTTTAACCCCTCAACTCCGTTTCAGGACCACGGACAGTGATACCGCAAATTCCCACTATCAAGCGTTTTTTCTTGGGTTCTGCCTATAGAACAGGAGAAACAAGCTAAGGAAGGTCCAGGATGTCCTTCAAGAAGTAAATGCTGAGCGCCAAAGACTTTGTATCAGAAGATGTGAACATAGTGAAAAAATAAAAAAGCATACTATGGAATAGAAAATGTAGGGAAAAGTAGGCCTTTAGCTAAAGTTTGAAGAAAGAATGGGTAGTACTTAGAGGCATGGCAAATACTTAGAGGGGATGATTTTAGCCATCGAGGTGGTTAAAATGGGGTTAGTTTAGCCAACCAGGTATTTAAATAAAACAGAGATGGTGCATACTACATGCACTGCTACATGTTATCTTTTTGGAGGCAGAGGACACCTCCGATTTTAAATGGTCCAAGAATGTGGAAAGGGTAAGGTAACCCTATTAAAAAGAGGTAAAGCATGTGCTCAAAGACTGACACTTTTTGTTATTACTATAATTTTTCATTCTATATTCAGGCTGAAGGGGGTAGGCTAAAAAATACAAGCCAAAGAGAAATCAGACACGTTCATCTCTTTAAAGTTCAGAGAATTCATTTATTGTAATTTGTGTGGTTTTAATTAGTATTACATTTATAATTCTTTGTTTTAACTGGCAGAAAACAGAAAGATTAATATAGACCAAGAGTCTTGTCAAAATGAAATTTCCCTTGTTTTTGTTTTGCAGTGACTTTCAAGATGATAAGATATTTTTGAGAGACATTTAAAAGTTATTTGCAAAATATCTGGAAGTTTTGGGCAGCACCTGTGGCTCCGTGGGTAGGGAGCTGGACCCATATAATGAGGGGGGCAGGTTCAAACCCTGCCCCAGC
>NW_003852598.1:979942-988710 GCF_000181295.1 Otolemur garnettii | reverse complement strand
AAAAAAAAAAAAAAAAAAAAAAGGAAGTTTTTTCCTCTATGCAATTGCTTGAAATTGGAGTTAATGAAGAGTAGCATAAAAGTCATTCCTGATATCTCAGACCTTTGCCTCCCTTATTCTCCTTGAAAATGCACCACACTGTTGTCTGTCAATCAGATAGTAGTTATAAATAACTCAAGCAATGCATTTAAGTCACCTGCAGGCAAATGGCAGCTGAGATTTTTGTTCCCTGCCTTCAGTAAATTTACTAATTCTTTTATCCTTTGAATTAAGAACACCCTCCCTCAGCTTACCCTGTGGAAAATGCAAATTGAGTATTACTTTAGGCATATTTATTTTTCTCTGATAGTCTAAGTATACTTGTTATAAGTAATGGCTATGATTAGACACTAAAAAGCTATCATTTTGTTTGTTCCTATTCTACACCAAGGGGCTTTTTCGACCTTTACTTCTTTTGTTTGAGACTGCTTGTGATTCTGTTTTCAGTTTTCTTGATTTAAGTGTTGTCCTTCATTTCAATGACATAAACATATACAGCTCTCAGAAAAACATTTCAGTTTTTTCCTCTTCCCCACTCATAGTAAAGATTTATGCCAATATAAATAGCAAGCAAAATAAGCATAGTTAAATGTACAGTATTGTTTTCACCTGGGGGGGGAAATGGTATGTAATTAAAATCCAATTCAAAATGGAAGGGTATGACATGTGGATTTTTAGAAGAGACTCCAAACCAATAATGACAATCTTAAATAAAATTATCTGAAGTGCTTATACATTTAAGTGTCAGGTCTCTATGCCCTCAGACCTTCATTCAATCTGTCAGATTGAGAAATTTCTCTATCAAATCCTCTTGAACAATTTCATTTCCTAATAGACTCTATTTTTTAGGGCAGGTTTAGGTTCACAGCAAAATTTAGTGGAAGGCACAGAGAGTTCCCACACAGGTACAGCCACTCCCGCTATTAATCTCCCATACCAACAACAGTGCATTTGTTGGGAATGATGAACCTATATTGAAACATCTATATCGCCAAACTTCGTAGTTTACATTAAAGTTCACCCTTGGTTTTGTATGTTTTGTGGGTTTTGAGAAAAAGTATAAAAACATGTATCCACCTTTATACATCATACAGAATAGTTTCACTAACCTAAAAACCCTCTGCTGCGTGTACTCACCCCTTACTCTTCCAAAACCACTGGGCTTTTTCCTATCGCCGTGATTTTGCCTTTTCCAGAATGTCATACAACATGTAGTCTTTGCAGATTGGTTTCTTTGACTTAGTAAAGTGCTGTCAGTTTCCTCCGGGTATTTTCATGGATTGCTGCCTCTTTTCTTTTTAGCACTGAATAATATTTCAGTGTGTGGATGTACCGCAATTTATCCGTTTCACATGCTGAAGGACATCTCGCCTGCTTCTAAATGTTGTCAATTAGGAATAGAGCTGTTGTGGCAATTGCATCCTTTAAGGGCTGATATTTGTTATACCACATATATCAATTGTACCCTAGGATTTCTTCAAACATGGTCCACTTTGTTCCCACAAATATAATAGCAGATTTCTTCTTTCATCTAAGAAACACATAACCAATGAAACCCTTACTTGTGTTTTTATGTACATCTTTCACTATTTAAAAATATAAAATAATTTGTCTCGGAATTTTTATTTTATAGCAGTAGTTTCTAACTCTAATTTTCCTTTTTAGAGGCATATTTTTTATTTGATTTTCTAGGCAATTCCATGTGCATAGTATAATGTCACCATATGTGTCCAGGTAAACATAAAGAATATTTTAGGAGCCACGTGTAAATATTTTCCTTTTTCCATGCTCAAACACTTCAACTGCAACATTATATAGGTAGAAAGTGGTAGGCGGAATAGTGGACCCCAAAGAGTTCCATGTCCCAATCCCTTGAACCTGTGTCTATGTCATATCAAATGACAAATTACTTGCGGATATAATTAAGGTTATGGACTATTAGAAGGTAAGATTATCCTGGATTACCACATGGGCTTAATGTAATCTCATGTGCTCTTAAAAGTGGCCAGAGATCCTCTATCTGGCCGGAGTCAAAAGAGGTCTATCAGAGAGGTGAGGCAAACAGAGAAGGGTCAGAAAGATTTAAAGCATGAGAGGGACTTTCCTGACTACTGTCCTTGGAAGGGGCCCGCAAACCAGAGAATGAGGGCAGTCTCTAGAAACTAAGAATAACTCCAGGAGAATAGCCAGCAAGGAAACTGGAACCTCAGTCCTACAAGGATATGCAAATGAATTCCACCAACCTGCAGGAGCGCAGAAAGGAATTGATTCCACACACATCCAGGAAGCAGCACAGCACAGACCTGTCAACACTTTGGCAATGGTCTTTTTAGTGTAATTCCAGTACTTTAGGAGAACAAAGTTAGAGGATTTCTTGAGGCCAGGCATTTTAGACCAGGCTGGCAACATAGTGAGACCTCATCTCTACCAAAAAATAAATAAGTAAGTAAATAAAATAAAGAAGAAAGAAAGAATGACCTATAATATGTCTTATATTAAATGTGTCACTCTCCACTTCATGTTCCCTAATAGACCCATTTTTCCTTTAAGGGAAATCTTGGGCTGCTGCTATTTAATAAATTTTTAAATTGTATCATTTTATTCTCAACTGTCACATTGGAGCACCTTTTCATGAGTTTTGCTGTAAGGAGGAATAGTTCCAATCTGAATTATTTCAATGGCAAGCGACTATAATCCTATTTAAATTCATGTGAGCAAAGGGGGGATTTTGACTTACCTATTGGAGAATTGTAAAATATATGTACATGCAACTCAGATAGATCCATGGTGCCATCTTTTTTTTTTTTTTTCATTGCAAAGCCTTTGATTAAACTTTCTGGGGGCCTGTGCTCATATTTGAACACACTCTGATTCATATGCTCACTCTTGTGACCACACCCAGGAGAATAAACTTTTCCCAAAAAGACTTTGAGGAAGAGGACGGGAAAGCACAGTGAGCAAGTCAAATCACAGCTGTCCAGTCCATCATTGCAGAGTTATTTTAAAAGTGATTACCTATAGAAATCTTATTGGCAAGCACTGGGAGAAATGCATTTTAAGGATTTATTTTACAAATACATAGAAGATGGTGATATACATGAAGTTTGTCTAAAAGAAGGATATAATATGTAATGTTTCCCATACTTATTTGATCAGGGAACACTCTCTCACAATGTCTCAGAGCTAGTGTTCTAAGGAGTAGGGTTTGGGAAGTGTCCCTTAGTTTTTACTTTGCTCTGCTGTTCTTTGATTCTCACAGCTTATGTCTGTTCTTCCTTGAGTTAAAAAACTCATCTTGGAATAACTGAAACTGTGTAATTTATAGAAAAAAGAAATTTATTTGACTCATAGTTCTGGTGGCTGAGAAGTCCAAGATCAAGGGATTCTGAGTATGATGTGAAAAGCCCTCACTACGTTTAAGGCTCTAGGTATAATTCTTGCACCAGGTCTCAGAGTTAGCTGGTGGCAGAGGCGAGTTTATAACCTGTGCACTCTTGATCCAGGTCCACACTGCTCTTCCAGTGCCCTGCTGCCTCCCTACTGATGGATGAAAAACGAGGACTCCTCCTCCTTAACAGACAAAGCACTAACTTATTAATTCATCTCAAACGTGGAGGAAGAAGACTCGTTTCATGTCAACTTGTAACATACGAACCAAAACACTTTCCAAAGGATCTTTAGGGGCTTAAAAAAATGAGTATTTCATTAAATGCAGATTTAAACTACCTGCATCTACACAAGTAATGTCATAAATACAGGAATGTGTATATTCTATATAAAAATGCACACATGCAAGCATGAATTCTGTTCTTCTAATTTTTTTTTGAAGCAGTGCTTTTCTGGCTAAAAAAAAATATAAAGGGGATGGAACACCTAGATCTTCAATCCTATGGATACTATTGTTCCAGCACCTGTTTGCAGTGTGCACTATTTTGATATTCTTACTAGAGGCTAAAATTCAACCTTGTTGAGAACAAATATTCAAAAGCTCTGGCATATTGATTCATTCATCCACTCAAGAAACTTTTGACACTTTTACATATTAGGCGACAGTCATAATTTTCAATGCTGATTATTAAGATAAGAGACACAGTTTGTGCCATCAATGACATCATTGTTTAATGAGGTAAACCAACTCCAGAGATAAGTGCAACAGAATGTAGTGAGAGCTTGCAGAGCACACTATTTATTGTTTATCTAGTATCCACTTCTATTTCCAGACTAATAGCTGTGCATCTCTCCACCTTGCAGCCCACATGCTTGAGGCTGAGGCTAATCTCACCTCTGGCTCTAGGTCCAGGCCTTGTCTAAGGAGAATTATATGTAACCTTGTCTATGGTAAAGCATAAAATTGTATGGAAAAGTTCAGAAATTCAAGTCTCAGCTCTTGTCACAATTCATTCCCTAGCCACAGGGTTTGATATAAAAATTGATCAGGGAATTGGGGCACATGGGATAAAAATAGAAGCTTTTGATGGCTTCTAAGAAATAACTTTCTTTCAAAGATATCTAATAGAAAAAAATGTCCACTTTTCTTTGGATCTTAATCGCATATGAGTATAAAGCAAGGAAATGACAGTCATTTTATGATTGCGTCATTTCAGGTCATGAAGAAAAAAATAAACAACTACAGGCAGTTCAAACAAATAACATTTAGTCCACAGGTGTTGAAAGGGTTGGGAGAGTGATAGGGAGAAAACGAAGTAAACCAAAGGTTAGCAACTTCAAAAAATATCTACTAGGTCCAGGGTATGAACCATAAGAGTGGAAGTGGCTTTGTCAATGCTAAGGCTGTGCAGCTGGGAGGAAGGCCTCCAAGGTACGGAGTGTCTTACCTGTCACTGTGGACACTTTGCACATGAGCCCATTGATCAAGCACTGAATATACTAGGAAATTAGAATCCACATACAAAAGCATCACATATACCTTTTCTGCAGTAGTTAACCAATGCCTCTTGGCTTCTGATATTCAGAATTACTATGGTATCTACTGGAATCATGGAGCTCTTTCACAGCTGGCCTCTTCCAATGTCATCTGCAGCCAGAAAAAAATCAACTATTATAAAACTCACTTTCTTCAATCTTCAATAACAGTACAATTATTCGACCATTATCTATCATTATCAGTTCATAAGCAATCTTATGCCATCTACATCCATATCACCCCTTCAGTCACAGAGTTTTGAGGATTCTGGCACTTTCATCACAAATGCATTTCTCAATATCTAAATGAAGGAAGAATCTAAATGAAGGAAGAGAGTGTTAGCTGTGGTGGGGGAAGACCAAAGTGCAAACAGTAAGTGCACTCAGTTATTTTTACCTGCATAAGCCTTGGAATCTTTCTTCCATTTTGTGCCAGAGAAGTTGAGCACTCTCAATGCCAGTGAATATAAGCCATGGTAAAGTCTGATGTTGTGTTCACAGTTGAGTCACTACTAGCTCCTCAAGATAGCACATTGAATGTAGAATTTCTGTAAATCTCCCTTTGTTCCAAAATCTTTAGATTTCATTCCCATACATATTCTGAAAATATAAACTAAAATGAGTAAAACAAAATAATAATTTTACAATTAATTTTTGTACAATTTTTATATATGTCATGTCCCACCTGGGTAAAATTTTACACTTGTGCACCAGATGTATGCCTAAATCTGACTCCAGTTGTAGGCTTGAAAGCAGTGAGGAATGGTGGAGATAGGTCTTATGAATAGGCATCCATTTCCAAAGAAACATTCTCACAGGAGGTTATTACAGGGTTTCCAAATAAAAAAAATACTGCTGTCCTTAGATATGGGGAACTATTTCTCCTAACACTGGAAGTTCAGTAAGATTGGTGGGATCAAGGTCCTAATATTATGTCTACCTAAATGTCTCAATGTAAAATCCCAGAGTTCCATTCTTTTCCACAAATTTTACACAAGATGATGTGCTCTAAATTTCACATAAGATACATGGTAAGGCAGTGAATTCAGCTTACATTGTAATTCTGGAATTTTCACTTTGAGATGTGGGTTGGGGTTTCTGATCTCCCCTGCAACTATAATAAATGAGAGATTCTTTTGAGACCACAGTAAAATTTCTCTGATTCTCTGACCCATCTTGAACTAAGATTTTAAAGCTTTAGTCTTCTCAATTTCTCTCTATAAGCAATCCAGCGGATTCTCAAAAGTGAAATCTTGTGCTATTGTCTTTAGCAGTTATCATTATTGCTACAGTTGAATGCATTAACCACTCCATTCCACAAAGCTTTGCCTTCCGTAGGCCTTTCATCTAATGAAACAACAGACAACAAGTTGGTAACTGTGATGCCACTGCATGCATGTCATGGTTTAGCAGCAACCCATTTTCCAAGTGTAATAAGGTCATCATTATATTTGATTTCTACAGGTCTCTAAACCAAAGAATCCTATCTTTGAAGTCTATTTTCTAAAACCACCCTTCCTCTCCAAACGAAAGCACTCTTAATGATTTTTAAACAATAGACCATAATTTGAGGTTCTCATTCAGGAATATTGTTGCATGTATTAGAAATTTTAAGAGAAACAAAAGGAAATAAAGTATGCCCGAGATCAGTAATTGCTGAAATTAGCTATTTTATCAAGTTCTTAGAAAACAAAAGTGATAAAATGGTATAATCAGATCACAGAAGAACACCAGTGCTTCCCTGCTAGGTTAGCTAGGTGAAACCACACTGAAACGGTGGAAAGGGCGGTCCTGTAACTTCTTCTAGAAGTACAAAAAAGGTGCCATTGAGCTGAAGCTGGGTTGCTGATAAATGAAAATAGTGTAGTCACTCAAAAATGCTGCAAGAAGAGCAAGAGAAAGGAAGAACAATACTTTATCTGCCCTCCAACTAGCTGATCTCTCCACTAGCACATTCCCTTGGTTGGATCTGAGCTGAGGTAAGCTGGCAAAAAAGGAATGTACTTTGTAGACTACTATTCTCAGCACTTCGGAACAGAGAAGGGGTAGGATGAAAGATAACAAATATATAGTGTAGCCAATATTATTTAGAAAAATCTTGCAATTATTTCTGTGTACAAGTCCTCTCCTTCTGGATAAGAAAGATTTTTCATTTGTCTCCCAGGTGTAAAAATTTGCCCCAGGTTTTTAATGCATTTACTATGTAAGCATCCATATAAATGTTGGTAAACAAGAATAATACTGATATTCCATAAAAAGAGAGAGATAGCAAGCATACAACAAATAAGTATATAATATAATTTTAAATGCTGATAAAAGATATGAGTAAAGTAATGTGGTAAAAGAATAGAGGAGACAAGAATTGATACAATCTCTTAATAAGGGCTTTGAGGAATTTCTTTTTGTAAATGTAATGGATAAAAAATAGATCTAAAAAATGTGAGTGCAGTGGTGAATTTTATGTCATCATGGAAGGTGTTTTGGGATGGGATTAACATTTATTTATTCATTTATTTATTTAAGACAGAATCTCACTCTGTGGCCCTGGGTAGAGTGCCATGGTATCATAACTCACAGCAACCTCAAATTCTTGGGCTCAAGTCAAGTGATCCTCTTGCCTTAGCCTCCCAAGTAGCTGAGACTACAGGTTCCTCCTGGAAGTTTTTCTCTTTTAGTAAAGACAGGATCTTGCTCTTGCTCAGGGTGGGGGTGGTCTTAAACTCCTGAAATCCACCCACCGTTACCTCCTAGAATAGGATTACAGGTGTGAGCCACTGAGCCCTGGCCAACATTTAAATCAGTGAACTTTGAGTAAAGAAGCTTGCTTCCAGAATGTGGGTGCCTCATGTAATCAGTTGGAAGCCTGAATAGCAGATAAAGAGAATTCTCCAGGTGATGGCCTTGAAAGTTCATCTATGCCATTAACTCTTCCGGGTCTCCAGGCTGTTGGCCAAAATTGTAGATTTTAGACTTTCTAGCCTCATAAGCATGAGTCAATTACTGATAATAAATCACTTTCTTACACATCATATTGTTTCTGTTTCTCTAGAGAACCCTGACTAATAAAGTAAATAATGCCCTCAAGGCTTCATGTGCGAGAATTCTGGGCATAAACAGTAGCAAATGTCAAGGTGCTAAACAAGCTTGTCATGCTGAAAGAACATAAAATGAAATGGTATGGCTGGAGCACATTCAGAGAAGAGCAACAGGAGACCAGGCTGAAGAGATCTAGAGGGCCATACGACACTGGGTCTCTGAAGCTATAGGAAGAATTAGGATTTTAGGGTGTTTTGATCAGGAGAATGACATAATTTGATTTTAACTTCCAGCAGATCATTGTGACTGCTCTGTGGTGAAATGCCATAGGGTATACACTCAGAAGCACAGAGAAGAGTATTAGGGGATTACATTAGTCTAGACGAGATAGTATGGTGGATTTGTGAAGCCCATCCTAGCTCTCAACTTCCAGTTATATGATTCAATTTTTTTCTTATTAAGATATTCTGACCTGGGTTTTCTGTAACTGGTATTCTTACCCTAGTAAACACAAAATTTGGTATCAAGTGTGTGGTGCTGAATCAAAGTCGAAGGGGGTCATTGAAAAAGATATATCCCACTTAGACTAGGAAGTTGATGGTGTCTGTTATATAATTATTAAAAAAAGTAGTTTATGCTTGGTGCCCATAGCACAGTGGTTACAGCACCAGCCACATACACTGAGGGTGGCAGGTTCGAACCCAGGTTGGGCCAGATAAACAACAATGACAACTGCAACAAAAAATAGCCAGGCATTGTGGCGGGTGCCT
>NW_003852598.1:969234-979818 GCF_000181295.1 Otolemur garnettii | reverse complement strand
AAAAAAAAAAAAAAAAGAAAAGAAAAAAAAAGTAGTTTAAAATGATACCACTATTGCCTTCGGAAATAACTATATACTTTCAGAGGGTGAAACATAGAGTGACTGGAAGAAAAAAATCAGAACATCAAACTGTGCCAGATTAGTCTTCCAGCCTTTAGTGTGGTCTATAGGATAGATACTGGATTATCATGAATTGAGCTTTCTGAAAATAAGGGGAAAAAAGGATGGAAGGAAATACTATTCTTTTTTGCCTATTGTGCACCTAAATCTGAATTATTTCAAATACACTAATGTGGAGTTTCATAGAGAAAGGAATGCCAAGTCTCTACCCCCAGGCTAAGGGTTCTGATAACAAAACAGTATGGTAGGAGACCTAGAAAGTGACAATATTGGCACCCAATATAATCCACTCTACAGATCTCCTTCAAATAAATTCTGCTAAAACATTTTTAACTGATGAAGTAGTTAATCATGTCTTTGAGAAGATGCCAATGGGATTTAATCTGGAGTAATTATGAAAGTTTTGATGCCTTTTCACCTAAGGCTTTTCATTTAATTGCTCTGGGACAGAGGTCAAGATAAAGGTGCCAATCAAGGATAAAGGCAAACAGCAGTGAACAGAAGCTTGAGACTAAGAGAATGAAATGATAAGAATCAGACTTTGACCAGACAAGCTACTATGCCTACCATGCTTGCTAATTGTTGAATGCAAAAATATCAAATCCCATTAACTTTTAAGGGAGTTGTACTGCCAAAGAAATTCAAAACCTAGCCCAAAGCACTCTATAATTGTTGAAGCCCACTATAGTGTCCAGAACCTCAAATTTTTACCTACTGGGACTAGACTGCAAATGCCATGTCATCACTAAGAGGACAATTCTCCAGTGCCAATCTTTAATGTGGCCATGAAGGAAAATGGCCAGAGACCTGCTCTACAAATGGAACTAGATATTGCCAATTGGACTCAGTATCTCAATTCTTTTTCAGATCCTGGGGTACTGGATATTGCTAAGAACATACGATGTCTTCATGAAGAAGGAAGAGTATATGTATGTTGTGGCTGAATCATTTGATTGTCATGAAAATTGGTGACTGCTTACTATTCATCTGTCTCCCCTTCCTTCTACCGAACCAAATTACTAAGTTCATTCCTGTATCTAAAGGAACTACAAAACAAGACTAAAAACAGAACTGGGCCACTAAATGAATGCACTCCCCACTCGTATAAGCCAATACATTTCTTTATTCATTAAACAAGTTTGGACTGGGTTTTCTGTTCCTATCCTCAGCTAATTGAAAACCCAGTCCACATAAGAATAATCCACAGCATGGACAGACAGGTCTATCATGAATACACCGAATTTTAGGCGTTTTCATGCGAACATGAATTCTGATTCTACAGGAGAGGTAAAACAGCAAGAAGCTGTACATAGGTAGTATATGTAGCCCAAGCAATATTGAAATCTGGGAATATCAAGGCACATATCCACAGTGTCATGAAGTTGGCAAGAACTGGGCCACCACATGAATGAACTGGGTTTCAGTCCTGGAATATTAAGTAAGTAAACAGCAGAGTACAGAGTGGGGATCGATGCATAAACTAAGAATTGCAGTGACAATGAGATGAACAGGCATTAGCGTTCCCTGCAGACAACAAGGTCCAAAGAGCAGGAGACGATCTTATCTCTTGCTCATGCCTGCTGTCCATATACCTCACTTCTGGGTGAAAGGAATTCTGGTCTGACTGGGTCGGATTCCAGAATAATGAATTTGCTGCAGTTACTTATAAATTGGGTCCCATAAACAGAGGCATGTTTCACTCTGGTTTCCTTTTTTCCTCTAATTCTCTGAACTTTATTTTTATTCATGCAATAGAAAAGGCAAAATGAGTCAGGGCCTGCCTCCTTGAAGAAGATGCAGTTATATAGTATTCTTTCTCTCCTATAAAGAAAAGAACAAATTGTTTAAAATTGGTACTGACTAATGTTAAGATTTAGTGTTTTCTTAGACCTCAATCTTAAGCCCTGTTTACCAGAAAGCTCTGTATTTTCTATAGACACAATCCCATATATTAATATTTAGAGGCTGCCTTATTTCTCATTTGCTATTATTCTCATGTAAATATATATTTTCCTCCATAAAATTGTAGGGAGGAAGGATTAGGCATCACTGAGACTCCTGACTATAATAACATCTTAAGACCATCGAATTGGGCTCCAGGCTTTGGGGATTAAAATGCAATTTCAGGACATAGTTGGTGCCTAAAAATGAGGAAAGAGTGTAAAAGTTGATATCAGAATATCCACCTTTTGGATAAAAATCATGAGAGTGGATATCAGGATAGAAATCTCACTGTGAAAAAAGAATGAAAGTGAATAAAGGGAGAAATGGCAGATAGTAGAGTGGTAGTAGTCAGAGCAGTACAGAGAGACCAGGAAGTGCCAGCTCTCTTCCCTGGAAGTTGGTAAAAAAGAGAGTGGAGAACAAGAAAACTGCCAACCTGGTCACAGGCTACACGGAAAAAGTGAAGGGGGAAAACAGGAAAAAAAAGTTAATTAGAATAAGAACTAAAATATTTTGGCTATCTTGGGACAAGCAACTTCAATAGAATGATAGAGGCATTGAAAAATGTTAAGAATTAGAATTGAAATAAGGAAATGTAAGACAAAATCTGGGGACAGAAAGAAGGGAGGGGTCTTTTGAGGCACAAATAAATGATGAAACCAATAACATCAAAGAGTCAAAGGAAGATCTTTACAGTATTAGCAATAATTTTAGGGAATTGGTCACTGAGGAGAGGGGTCCAGTAGAAATATCATAAGTAATTATGCAAAAGCAACAGCAGAATCTGGAAGTTTTTGAAGGATCGTCACATCCTCCAGTTTACCAGCCTAACAACCTTGAGAGATACTCAGTTCTATGGGTAGATTTCTGCAGGTCATGCTCATTGTCATCCTATCTTGTTTTTTGGTAATCATTTCTGTCTTTATGAACCAGCTGTTTGGTTAATCTATTCTATGCTTTTTGTCCAGATTCGATAAAATATATAAATATATAAAATTGACCTTCACTGCAGAGTAAGTAGAATTCTACCTGTCATAGGTTCACAGTCCTTGAACCACTTTTCAACACATCTGATCATTTACTTCAAAGATGAAGAAACAGAGCCAGAGAGCATGTCACTGACCTCCAAATATGAGATACTTAGTGTCAGAACCCAAAGCCAGTTATACTTTTGCTTCATTATGAAGAATTTTGCTTTATTTTTAAGTCAGTATTTACTTAATATCCATACCTTACTCGTTCTCGTTCAGTTATTTATTGCTATGCAACAAATGACTTTCAAAACATGGTGGCTTAAAGCAACCATTTATTACTATCACCTCTCATTGTTTCTGGGTTGGCTGAGCTTGTGTGGGTAGTTCTCCTTGAGCATTTGTCCACACAATTGTAGTGAGATACTGAGAAGTTGGAGTTATCTGAGGGTTCTTAGGGGCTGAACATCTAACATGGCTGACACATACCACGTATAATGTTGGCTGAATGCTAGGAGCTCTGCTGGAGCTGAGCACCAAGGCATTTGCACATGGCCTCTGCAGGTTGTGTAGGCATCTCCCAACATGCTCAGGCATCTCCCAACATGCTCAGGGTTCCCAGATGGAGCTGTCATAATGAGTACTCAAAGAGGCCCCAGAGGCAGCTGCAAGACTTCACATGAGTTAGGCTCAGGAATCCCAGGATGTTCACCACATTCTATTGATAAATCAAGCCACTCGAGTCATTCTGGATTCAACGCTGGGGAATTAGTCTCTGCTTCTTATGTGAGAAGCCTCATGTGTGTATGGGAAGAAATGAATTGACAGAATCCATCTTAGGAAATATTCATATCCACTTATGATTAAAAACACTAGAGTCTGGAGATGGTGGCTCATGCCTGTAATCCCAGCATTTTGAGAGGCTGAGGCAGGTGGATTGCTTGAGCTCAGGAGTTCAAGACCAGCCTGAGCAGGTGCAAGACCCCTGTCTCTACTAAAATAGAAAAACTAGCATGTATGATGGCAAGAGCCTATAGTCCCAGCTACTCTGGAGGCTAAAGCAAGAGGATTGAGGTTTTATGAGCTAAGGTGCTATGACACTCTTCCCAGGGTGAAAGAGTAAGATGTTATTTCAAAAAATAAAATAATGAAATAAAATAAAATAAATAAAATCACTAAAGATAGGTATTTTGTGATGAATACTGTATTCACAATTACAATCTTCATTTTCCCTAGACGTTCTCTCAGTCTCTTGATAATTTCACATTGATCATCAATTCTACTGTTATTAGGTCATGAAAATGAAAATGAGTAAAATTCCCAATAATATGGTGACTTGTTAGTGTATTTGTTAGACTATCTTGAAATTATTGGCTAAAATTTTTCAAAAAATATTACCATGTTTATTTACAATAATTTTCTCTTATCAATTGAGATAATTAAACAGGATCTGTATGACGTAGATATATTCGTATTTACCTCTTCTGTATAAAATGCTACCTACATATGGATGGCATGATTTGCTAAAGTACTTTTTCTCCATAATGTTGCTACCAAACAGTTTTAAAATCATTTGCCTATTTAAACTGTGCTAGCAATACTAAAGTTAGTCTTGATTGAACTTTCAGTGTATCAACACAATCAAATTATTTAAAATAATTTTTTACTTCATGGGAGTTCTAATGATTCTAAATGAAGTACTTATAATTTCACACAGTCAAATATGATCCCACATTCCACTTGTAACATGGTCACCAAAAAAATTCATCAGGTTCTTTGAGTTCAGTATTTCTTTCCTCTAGGAAACAGATAGTTTACAAGATAAATAGATTGAAAAAGTTATTTACTTCCTATTTAGGAAAAAAGACATGTGCATGACACTTTTGACTTGAAAATCACATTTTGAAAACCTGAAAAGATTTTGAAATTTTTTCAAAATCTAAAATAAAGATGAGATGTTTCCCATACTGAGGAATGAAATCTGCTTTAGCTACTGAAGGAGTTTTGCCTCCCCCGTCACTACCCATCCTAGCTAGGCATAAAAGTAAAAGATGACAAGTGGACAAAGCACTTGCTTAGCAGTCAGAGTCATGGCTCTGCTGTTGTCTGTTGTCAGTACACATCATGGAATGCTTTGTGTCTTTTTTCCACTTCCAAACAGGATTAATAAAATCTGACTTTGTTTTAATATGGTCTTTAGGGTGATCAAATAAAGTGAGATGATGAAGCAATTTGCAACCTTTAGAGCAGTATAAAAATATAGTTTCTTATAATTGTGCCCAAATAAATTTATAGTATGCATAACACCTGGTACATTAATTTGCAAGGTAGAAACATATTCGTTAAGCATGAAAGACGGCACTTTCAAGTGAATCTTCAAAAGCTGCTGAGTTCTTCGTATCTCTTTAGTTTAAAATAGGTCCTCTGTTAGATGCAGTCTCCAGATAAATTGCATGCTGTGATTCTATTATTTGTTTAAATTGAAGAAAAATCTTATTTTTTTTTTTTAGCATAAAAGCATTCCTTGATCATAGGAGGAAAATTCAAATGTACAAATAGGTTAAAAAAAAAAAGAAGAAGAAGTTTAACATCCCACTACACAGAGTAACAACTGTTAATCATTTAGTCTATTTCTATATAAGAATGACTAAAAATTAAGTTCATGAACGCATCCTGGAAAAAGTGCTACATACCTCATTGCTGAATATCACTACAGTCACCTTTGAAGTACCTCTCTTGGGAAGCTATGCCCTGACACCAGCGCCCAGTCCACCCTTCAAAAAAATTTTGGGACTTTTTTTCTGGAATGACATCAGATCTATCATTGTATAAAGTCTGATAATTAAGTTAACAAACTTGCCATCATGTGCTTACATTGGCAGGGCTGTACAAACAAATCAGTAAGGTTTCATAACCTTGGTACATCAGTGTCTCATAGCTGTGTTCTTGTCTATGTGTGGCGCTGTCTTGCTGAGTGGCATTCATCATTGCTGTTGTATGTTTTTGTGTGTGATAATAGCTCTGATGGTTATTCTGGAAAAAGAGTTCCAAAATTGCTTTGAAGGGTGGACTAGGCAGTGACATGAGTGCATAGCTTCCGAAGGGGAGTACTTCAAAGGTAACCGTGGTCGTATTCAGCAATGAGGTATATGGAATTTTTTATAGGATGAGTTTGTAAACTTAATTGTCAGACCTCATATATATCCATCAATAACCTTTCTATAAATAGAGAAAGAGATTGAGACATATGGCATATAGGATTTATTTTCAGCTCTTTTCATATAACAAATAATGTGTTCTGGGAAATGAAGGATAGCTGGTAAATAGGTTAGAATCCCCTCTTTCTCAAAGTCCTGTCAAGATAGCATAGGTAGTTTAGATAGTAAGTCTGTCCTCTTTAGTAGAAAACATTGAAGATGTCATTTAACTAGTGAAAGTCTTAAAGCATTTATAAGCAAGGGTAATACAAGAGGGGCAAGAAGGGGGAAGCCTTCTTCCCAGACTTGTCATTGCCCGATATGATCCTGAGAAGCTTCATATGGGGCTATTTAGTTTATCTACCAGCTGAGCTCGAAGAAAGCTTACTTGAAAAAATATTCCTGCCCAACACACCTGGGGAGAAGCCTGTCTGTCTTCTGTCTGTCTCTCTTTTAGAGGAAGTCCAGACAGTACCCTGAGAAGAAGATCAACCACTTTGGAACCAGAAAAGGAGCTTGTACTTCATTTACTTATTTAATTTTATTTTGTAACTCATTGCTCCTAGTCGCATGCAGAGAGGAATCCCTCATTTTGTTTCCATCTGTCTACATGGGTCATGGCTTAGAGTTAGACCATTGAGCCCAACTCACCATACTTTGAGGTCAAGGTGGGTTAGCAAAATGGGATCAGCTATCTAGATAACTACTCATGACAACTATATCAGCCACTGTTTCTAAACAAACCACATATGTACGTATTTTTAAGTGCAGAAATCCCTTATCATTAACATAGTTTATGTTGATATTGTTCAAAATAGTTCCTTTGCAGAATGTATAAACAGTAAGTTTAATGACCCTCCTTCAGATATTCACATGTCTTTTTTACGGTGGATTTTCTTCACTTCTGAATATCATAGCATTCACTCTTTTCTTCCTCTTTTATTTATCTTGATAGAATTTGTCACCCTCTGAAACACTGTACACTCAAACTCTTTCTTTTAATTATCACCTTGCCAAACCCACTTGAATATAAGTTCTGTGTGGACAGGAACTTCTGTCTTTTTTATTCCGTTGTGTCTTCCCATGTCTAGGGCAACTCTGGCTCACAATACATCACCAATACAAAACTGTTGGCAGTGGAATGGACAAGTAGACTACTGGTATATTGTTGCCCCTCTCTATTTGCCTTCTACTGTCTCTTTAGGTTATTTGGTGGAGATAGTTTATATTATTCCCATAAGGGAAAATTGTGGGCAGCCCCCTAATCCTTCTGATTGCTCTTAGGTGATAGAAGATCCTCCCTGGCCACTTTGGATAATAAATCAGTTTTATTGCTCACTCCAGAAATTCATATATCTAGTTCAATGTAATAATAAAATACTTAAAACTATTATTTAAAAATAGAACTTTGCCCCTCCCCCAGTTTCCTGATAAAGTAGGAAAGAGGGAAATGCTTAGACAGGTAGATTGTATTACTATTTACTAAAAAGTTTCGGTTTGCTACACGTAGTTCCCCTTCCTGTGAAAGGTTTTCACGTTCCACCCTGTTGCAGGTGGACACTTAAGGGAAGAGTTGTACCTTGATGTGCTCACATTGCTAGAAATCACGATTTAATAAACTTTAAACTCAATTTTCAATTGTTTATTATAAGAAGGTTAGGAATCTAATTAAGAAAATGATTGAATATGATAGGCAAAAGGGAACAGAGACAGGAGAAAAGTGGATCAGAGAAACCCAAATGTTGTTGCAAAGCAACAGCCTGAAGCCTTGCCAGAGCTTCACCCACCCCCCTACCCCACCCCCAGTGCTACTGGGCTTAGAGGTCACTAAGCACTGAGAGACAAGGCTCACAGTGGGTGAGGCTGTGCTCTCATGAAGAGTTAGTGCATTTAGGGAGTTAATGAGAGAATGTTGAACTTGCTAGAGATAGGATGGGCATCTAAATATCCCTGAGAGAAAAAAATGTCTCCTAGGAAGATAAGGAGAAAAATATCTCCTTTCTTCTGTCACCTCAGTATTGGCAATAGTGACAGCTCATCTGCCCACAAAGCTTCCTGACGGTGTAATCGCTACTCCTGAGATTTGTGTGCATGGTCTGATTGGGGTCTGTTTTGACATCCTGCTCCTGGACTGTGTCCCCTGTCCCATATTCTGTTTGTGTTAAGATCATAAATAACTTAGAGTAACAAATGTAAGAGATGAATCAATTCAATTAACTAGTTAGTTAGAGAAATAGTTTGATTAGAGAATGCAAGCCCAGCAAGAACCATGACATAAGGGTTTAGCCTTCCCTCATTAGACTAATGATTAAAACAATGAAGTGTGTGATAAAAATGAAACTATCCCAGAGATACAGACTGCAATCAGTCCTCGTATTTGGAGATGGTCAGACCCCTGACCCAGCTTCTTAACAAACTTTCTCTTCATGTCTTGACTCTTCATTTTTCCTTATACTCTTGTCTCCACCAGTCACTGGGAAAGAACTCATGGTGTTGTCTGGGGCTGGTTCCCAGCCCTCTATCAAATTTGGAACCACAGGTAGGCCTCAAATTTGAGGAGCCACAGACAGCTAATGACATGGTCCACAATGATTGTAGTGTTCCACATTTCTGGTATTCATCCTCTGTGAAATCCCCTTTCCTTGAACCTAGCAACTCACTGAACCTAGTGAGTTGCTTGAAATGAATAGAAAGTGGTATGATGTCACTTACATTACAAGAGTGTAAGCAGTTCTTGACTTCTGTTCTGCTGGTATTCTCTCCTAGGCTCTTTATGTATGCTGAGTCTGATGGGGGGAGCACCTGTCAAGGAGTTGGGAGACTCTCGGCAGGTTAGTAAGAAACCAAGACCCTCACCCCAAAGTTCATGGGGGACTAGATTCTCCCAATAACCACTGAGCAAGCTTAAAATCAGGCCCTGTCCCATCTGAACCCTGAGATGACCATGGCTCTGGATGACACTTTAATTATTATAGCTCTTGAGAGGTCCTGAAGAAAAGGAGCCAGTGATGATGTGATCAATTTCTGATTCACAGAAACTAGTAAGCCATAGATCTGCATTGTTTTTATCCACTAAATTATGTAGTAATTTGCAATGCAGTAGTAGAAAAGCAATAGAGAAGGAGATTTGATTTGGTCAATAAAATATAGACAAGGAGATGAAAGTCATTTATGTCAGAGGCTTTAAAAGTTGGTATATTGTCCAGCATGTTTCTTTATGCTGATGGTCCAGATGGAGGCTGGATTCAGCCTTGAAGACACATCAAGCACTCTTTGGAGCACAAAGTACACATATAGCATAAATGAGAAATAAACATTTGTTCTATAAGGCATTAAGATGTAGGAGCTGTTTGTTAAATCAGCATTCCCTAGCCCAGGGCTCTTCAACCTTGACATTGTTGAAATTTGCTGGATATTTCTCTGTTGCAAGGGGCTGTCACATGCACTGTATGACTTTTAGCAATATCCCTGACCTGTAGCCACTAGATAGCCACCAACAACTCTGCTGGTACACTCCTCCATATCTTCAGGTTGTGGTGACCAGCTGTTTCCAGATACTACCAACCAGCCTCTGGGGATGAAATTACTCTTGGTAAATAACCACTATTCTAATCTATCCTGAATAAGCAGGTCAGTTTTCTCTCAATCCCACAGTCTGTATTTCTCTTGGCTTAAATTCATTCATTTGTTATGATTGGTGCTGATATCTTCTTATTTAGACATGCCTTGTTTCTTTCCATCATGGTCCTTTTATCTCTTAATAAGCAGAGTCTTTGGACAGGAATATGAACAATCTGATGCTCTCATTCTTGGGCACATGACCCATATCAGGTTCACTGAAAACACTTTGCCTGAGTAAAAGTTGGAAATCTAGGCTGAGTCCAATGGGCCACCATCAAAATATCTGAGTAGCCACAATTCCTGACCTTTTATGTTTTGCAGGCTAGAGCCAGGAACAAGCCCACTCTTCCAGATCTCTAGTCCAACAGTTCAAACTCTGATTAGTTGAAACCCTAACCACTAGCCACAAGGTCAGAAGAAAGCACCTCCCCATACCTGTGTGTGCTGGGGGAGAGATGGAGGTAGCCCTCCAAGGACAGGTACTTCTTCCTGTAATCTCCAACTCCTAATCCTTTTAGAACCTAGAGATTAAAGTCACAAAGCTAGACTTTGTTCACTTTTTTAAAAAATCCTTGATTGCTTTTCCTTTAGCAAAAGGAGAATGCAATCTCCATTGTTTTGAATCTTCAGCTGAAATTAACACTAAAGGAAATCCATTACTGCACCCATTACAATAGTTTATCATTTTCCTAATTAGTGCATAATGGTTTAAAATTATAAAGAATAGAAAT
>NW_003852598.1:962669-966029 GCF_000181295.1 Otolemur garnettii | reverse complement strand
CTTTTAGGTGAATGAAAAATACAAAATATAAGATTTTTCAAAAATGTTAGAGTCCCCAAAATATGTCTGAATAACCCCTTGAGCACCAAATGCCACTATAGAAACACTGTCTCACATCAATGAGAGTGAGGAAAGAAATGTCTTCAACTGCCAACCAATTACTACCATTAATTCTACATCAGAAGTGGGTAAAATGAATGCATCAGAAAAATGCAAAGAATTAATTTATCTCTGAATTCTCTGATACAAAATTCTTTGGAAAACAAACATCTAGCATGTCAATTTTGGAAAAAATTCTTCAGTATTTTATAACAGTTACCAGTTGAGAGTCTGTTTTCTGGTTCAAGCTGTGCATTTGCTCAGGTAAAGTCTCTCATATTAAATGAAGAATTCTCTAAATGTAAGGAAAGCAGTCTGCAAAATACAGACTTTCCATTACTGAATCCTTTGCTTTTTCTAATATTTCTTGCCTTCCTCTGGTTCCCAATTTGGCATTACCTCTGGACTTTGAATTTATGACTTTATCTGGGAGAGATTTTGATGCTGTATCATGAATCACTGCTGCTTGATATCACCTGTCTCCAAAACCATCTGGTGTCCATTCACTTTTTCTGATACTGGTACAACCATTTCTTGAACTCTGTTGAAGCCTAGCCACACATTGTGTTATGATAACATAATTTTTTCCAAATTCTTTTTTCTATACATAAGACAATGAAAGAATATTTCACCTTTTCCCATTAGCAAATTATTTTTTCAGGTCAGAATTGTCTCTTGATAAGAAGTGTTATAGAATTTGACAATTGAGAACATATGGCTCTCTGGGCATGAGCTACGTTAATGCTGACAATTCTGCAATGATCACCTTTCCACTCTCAAGACCTCAGAATATCCTCATGAGAACTTCCTTTTCTGTGTAATCATTTTCTTGAAGTTTTGCAGAACCCTCTGCCTCCAACGTACCAGGTGGTTTTTACATTCTTATTCTACCACATTGTTGAGCCAAGAAGAAAGACGTATGGTTCTACTGAAATAACATCAAATCAGAAGAAAGAATGCTTTATGTGGCTGCCTTTCCAGCCGAAGTTAAACACAATATGTGAATTTTAAACAGAAGCCACCACAAAATACGTTGACGGCTGAAGTGTCAAATGTCTGACATTTAAGTTACATCAAGAGCAGGGGATATTATGCTATTATGTTAGTACACTTTTTCTCCTGGTGCCAAACCTAACCCTGTAGGACCTGTTAATAGAAAGAGAAGCCTTCCAATCTGGGAAAGGCTGGTAATTTCAGTCAACTTCACTACTTATCACTTTAAAATGACATGACACCTGTATGATACTTCTCAAATGGGGAGGTTGGTATTGAAAGGACGCATCCCCATTCTCACCAAAAATATTTCTACTATAGTGAACTTTGGTCACTATAGTGGTGATGGTGGTCAATGACAAAATAGCATCACAGATGCAGCGTGGACTCTGTTTTTAAATCTTTATATACAGGCTTTTCAGCACTAGAATCAGTGCCTGTCCTAGAGTAGCACCTAAGTTAGGTTTATTGAATTCTATTAAATAGCATTTTCTGCCATGAGAAATCTCTGTTTCCTTCACCCCTTGCCTTTGTATCATTAAACCGCAAACATTTGTTAGGTGTCTATTGGTAACAGATACTGTGCTAGGTACTAGAAATCCTGCAATGAACAAATAGACATGTGTCCTGTACTCCTTTAGCTTATAGGATGCTTTTGTGTGTCATATACTTTGGTTGCATCTTTAAAAGCAGCTGGAAAAATATTGTGCAAGCAGGGAGGCCATTAGAGAACTAGGTACTTCAGTCACTTGTAACTTAGTTCTCTAAAAATGACTGGCAAGTGGACCAAACTAGATCAGTTGTTCCTAGATGCTCTCATTTCACAATCCTTACTGGAAGGGCAACATGTAGCACATTTTTTTCATTGACTCTCTAGATAAGTGATCATGAGGAGAAATATGTCCTCAGGGTATTTATTTATTTTGTCCAGAAAAAGCTTGGGGGGGGATGCTTTTTTAGCCTTTGCATATCTGATAATATTTTTCTGTTGTCTTCACATAAAAATGACAACTTGACAAGATACAGAATTCATCAATCATAATTTTTATCTCATATCTCTATAGGTAATTTTCTACAATTTTCTGACAGTTACTGTTATTACAGAAAAGTTTGAGAACAATCTAGTTTTTGTTCTTTATTCTTACCTTTTTCATTCTTGTTTTCAAATTCTTTATCATTAAATTTAAGAAAGTTAGCAACACACAATGCACACACAGTAAATTTTTCCTTATGAGTCTTTTGTCATCATGAACTTAAAATTGTGTTTTTAATTTAAACAGTTTTTGCCAGGCTGGGCAAGGTAGCTCACACCTGTAATTTCAGCATGCTGGGAGGCAGAGGTGGGTGAATTGCCTGGGCTCAGGAGTTCCAGAGCAGCCTGAGCAAGAGCAAGACCCTAACTCTTAAAAAAAAATAGCTGGGCATTTTGGTGGGTGCCTATAGTCCCAGCTAGTTGGTATGCTGAGGCAAAAGAATCTCTTGAGCCCAAGGGTTTAAGATTACTATGAGCTATAATGCCACGGCACTCTACCAAGGGTGACAAAATGAGACTCTGCCTCAAAAAAGAAAAAAAAATTTTGCTACAACACCTTGTATATTGCCTTTACTCCATCTATCATTATTCATTCTTAGGTTAGATCTCTCTCTTCTAGAGTGACAATTTATTCTTTCTCCTTTTCATGTTTTTATTCCTTTTCTCTATCAAACTTACGTTTGATATTATGAATTTGACTTCATGCTCCTTTTTAGGGTAGATTTTAATCTCATCTGTGCTTTTTACCTGCTTATGGTCACATGTTAGCTTAGGACAATTGAAGGACAGCCAAACTTTCAAACATTGTATACTACCTTGCACTCCTTCTCAGGTAGGTGCAATGAGCCAACTAAATCATTCAGATAGGGTGTAGGGAATCATTGAGGTCTTGCCTAAATGAGTAATGCATGTACCTTGTTGCTGATTCCAGGGACAATTGTACAAGGTAGGGAAAGAAGCCACCTGTTTCCTGCTTCCCTAAGGACTCCAAGATATTAATGAAAAATCATTCTCAGCCTTCATTTGATGCACTGAAACGTTTGATACCAGCCAGGTCAAAGATGGGATTCTGCAGCTTTATAACACGAGCACTCGCATAGTGCTAGGGATACCCTTTTTCTCTGAAGTGTCTAAATGAAGAGGAGGGAAGATTGTAAAATGCATAATTACCAGTACAAATGTATTTATTTATTTTTTCTGAGTTTATAGTAGGCATACTTCTTGTATGCTTAAAC
>NW_003852598.1:954722-962649 GCF_000181295.1 Otolemur garnettii | reverse complement strand
AGCAACCTCAAACTCTTGGGCTCAAGTGATTCTCTTGCCTCCCCCTGTAGCTGGGCCTACAAGTACCTGCCACAATGCCCTGCTATTTTTTGGAGATGAGGTCTTACTCTTGCTCAGGCTGGTCTCAAACCCATGAACTCAGGCAATCCAGATGCCTAGGCCTCCCAGAGTGCTAGGATTATAGGCTTCAGCCACTGCACACCCTTCATCCATCACTTCTAAAATTTTCCTTGTGCCTCTTTGTTTTTGCTTTCCGTGGGTGCATGTGCACACACAAATAGTAAGAGCATGTAATAGGAGATCTCACCTCTTATTTCTTTAAGTTCACATTTACAATATTATTAACTATATTTTTGTTTTAGGATCTGAGAAATGAAAGGCTCACCGCACTGTCTCCTCTCACTGTCTCAGTACCCCTGATTTGTCCTGCTCATGACTTAGCAACAGTTGCCTATTCAAATTATCACAATTTCAGAAGTGAGAGGGCAAAAGAGAGGGGCAGAGAAGAGAAAAAGGAGAAACAAGGCAGCAGTCAGAGCATTTATTTCTTATCTTTTCATTAACGTATAATCATTGAGAACATATTTTAGGATGTATTTAGCTAGCAGACAGATCCAGAGGCACTTTACCTAGAATGATTTTGTGTGGCCTACCTAATATTTTTCAATTAAATAATTATAATAACATTTTAATCAGGGCCGGTGAAAGTGCTCTTTAATATTCACTTTATTCATAATTAGCTTCTCAAAAAACTTTTTGTTTATATGAAATATTAGTGTGACTTGCAATTCTGGGAATGAGTTATATTATTTCAATTAAAATAAAAGATAACAGCCACTTTGCCTTGGGCCCATTTTTAAATTTTATTAAGGGAATTAATTCAGAAGTAGGTGTATAATCAGATAATAGAGTATTTATTATCAGACTTGTGAAAAGAATCACCAGTTGAAAGGAGGGAGCAATAATGACATTGAGCTCAAATGTCTTTCTAAGAAACAACCTATTCAGCAATCCATTAAAAACTTTGGAAAGTTGTAATTAATATCTTTGCTTAGTGAGATTTAAGGAGGTGTTGCATTTGAAGGCACTATGGGATCATGAAATAGGAGGAATTGAAGCATCAGAGTGTTTAGCATAAAACATTACTGCTGAAATTAACCAAAAACACACACAATGAACAGAATGGGTATTGATAACAAAGACATTAGTAAATTAACTTGAGGAATTATCTGAGAATTCCAGAGGATAATAAAAAGAAATGAGAAAAAAGATAAGAAATGTAGGAGATGTATCTAAGAGTCTTGATATCTATATATTAGAATTTCCAGAAAGACAGTACACTGTGAATATAATAGAGACAGTAATTTAAGGGATAATAGAAGGTAATTTCCCCGAAGAAAGCTCTGAGTATTCAGACTGAAAATTCTGATTAAATGTAGGGATTCTTAGGAAAGAATAAATTCTCTCAATGCATACAGCCAGAAAGAAAGAGATCAAGAAAGAGAAAGGAGGCTCAACTAAGAACTTAGTGCTATCCTTTGGTGTGTTTGACTCCTCCAAATCTCAGGTTGAAACTTGATCTCCAGTGCTGGAGGTGGAGCTTAATAGGAGGTGTTTGGGTCTTGGTAGTGGATGCCTCATGAATAGATTAATGCCCTCCATGGGAGGGAGAGGACTAAGTGAGTTCCCATTCTGTCAGTTCCCAAGAGTGTTTCCTGCCCCTCAGCAAGCTGGTCATTTAAAAGAACCTAGTACTTTCCCCTCCTTTCCCTTGTGTCCCCTCTCATGATGTGATCTCTGCACACACCCCAGATCCCCTTTCTCCTTCACCATGAGTGGAAGTAATTTGAGGCCCTCAACAGAGGCATGTTTTGGTGCCATGCTTTCTTTAAAGTCTGAAGATATGAACTAAATAAACCTATTGTCTTTATAGATTACCCAGCCTCAGTTATTCTTTTACAGCAACACAAATGGACTAACACTTTGGGTTTTGTGTTTGTAACATTAAATGCTAAATGATAACCAGCATTGTCTGGAGAGTTCTGGGAGGAAGTTGTAGGGAACTACAGAATTCCACATGCAAATATTTGTGATAATTCTCTTTAGTTACAATTTTACTTAAAGTAACAAAATGCAATAAATATGACATTACAAAGACAGGAGCCAAACCAAAATGCAAGTTTTAGGTGGCTTGTGTGGAGAAATATAACCCAGTTCTCCAATGCCTCACATGGAGTTGAAGAGAATTAAGGGGTACACTGCGGAGTAAGAAAGATATTTTGAGAGAGGTGTTGGTGTCCTGTGAATCTCACACATGAAAGGCACTGGGTCTAATGAGAAGGCTCAATAAACTGCGTCAAAAGAGAGATAAAGTCAAAAACTAGCTAGTTTTGATAATTTGAAATACAGTTTCTCAATAAGCTTCAGGAAAATAGCATCAATACAATATGAAAAAATGATACATAATGAATTCTTACTATAAAAATTGATAAGATAAAGCACATATGCACACTCAAGATTGATATCTGTCTCCTTCAGTGAAGTGGACACATTAGTCTGGGGTCTGACTCATACTTGTAAAAACTAAAAGGCAAAAGCAGACTGAAAAGCTGCTGCAGGGGTAGGGTGGTGAGGAAAATATGGTGGAGGTTAGTGACCTGTGCTCTCAGAGTGCGTTGGGACAGAGGATGTGTGCGTATTTCCAGTAAATCACAAGAGGGCCATGCATGATGCAGAGCCAGATGAGTATAACCTTAGAGCCTCAGGCAAGCATCAGAAGGGAAAAGTTGAATGTAATTGCAGATTCCAAAAAGATGTAGAAGTAAGAAATAAAGAAAGGGAAGACATATCACCTGAGTGAAGAGAGCTCTTAGCAAGAGGTATGAAGCAACGCCCAAGGGCCATCTCTAAAGAACCACCATCCTTGTGTCAGCCAAATATAAAACGTCTTTCTTTCTTATTTTCCTTCCTTCTGCTATCCATTGTTAAGGCACATGTGGTTCCATAAGAAATGACCTGAAACCCATAGTTTAACAACAATGATTATTTCTCATCTCCATAATACCTTAGTTAGGTGTTGGGTGGTCAGCCTCCTTCCATCTGATCATTGACAAAATCATCCTCCTTTCATTGATAGACTCTGCTCTAGAGTGCCCCGTTGGGATTTCACATCTGGCCAGGAGATAACAAAAGAGAGTTGGGAGGAGGCATATCCAAGGCAGTCCATTCTAAGCTACCCAAGGCTGCTAGTAATCCATCACTTCCATTTGAGTGTCATCAGTGTGAAAATTAGTCACATGGCTCCAACTAGGTGGAGGGAAGTGTGATGCCCAGGAAGCAGAAATGGGTTTGGTGAGCATCCAGCTTGCTGCTTCCAGCCTCCCATCTCCACATTCCAAGTCCAAAGGGGTTAGAAACTGGGGAGGAAGAATTTGGAAGACATTATCTTTTCTGTGATTTTTTTTTTTCACTTGAAGAGTCTTTATTTGAAAGATGTAGAGGAACTATAACTTTAAATAATTTTGGAAGTTTTCCTAATACATGACTTTGAACATTTTAAGTAGCAATTTGAGATTATGAATTTTATCTTGAAATTTGTGCCCTAACATTGTTTAAAAGTAACTACAAAAGACAGAAATGTCAGACTTTTCATTGCTATAGCAAAATTAGTCCCACTGAACAAAGTTAAAGAAAAAGTGGAATGACTTGCGATTGCCGCCCATCATTTGGGCTAGTTTAGTGTTCTGGCACTTAAATTGTGCATTTGCTTAAGACAGAAATTGGCCTATTTGTTTGTGTGTGTTTAAATTTCAGATTGACATGACAGTACAAATGATTAGGCTGCACTGTTTGTGTTTCTAAGGTAGAGTTCTTGTAGTTAAGCCCTTTACAGGGGAGGGTGCTGTATTACCCTACACTGTGCCCATTAGGTGAAGCATATCAATCCCCCTCCCTCCTCCTTCTTCTTTCCTTCAATTTAATTATGCAACTGGCCTATTTTGTTCCTTTTCCCCTGTGCTTTCCTCCATTTACATTTAGAGGCCCTGAGATTCTAATAACTCCAGAGGGAGTTGCAAGTTCACAGGCCAATGACCAAAGATGACAGATTCTAGATTTCTGGGCCACCAAAGGCACCATTCAACTATAAGAGAGAAAAATCTAGGAAATGCAAACAAGCAGATTATGTTTTTAAGATATGCTTTTCTCCTTTATACCGCTCCCTCCATATGCACACGTGCACACACACACACACACACACACACATATATACACACACATCAACAACAAACCCCAGAGATCTGAAGGGCAAAAAAAGGAATTAGAAATTGTGCAAGTAACTCATCCCTATCAACATATGAATCTGTCAAAATGTTGCCATGATAGATTTCCTTTCAATATTTAGGAAGCATAAGTTAAAACCCCCCACTTTTGTTCTATATTTTCATAGAGATTATTTTGAAGGCAGTAGCAGTCTAGCATTAGAACCCATGGCCAAAATCACAGGAAAGATATTTCCTTGGGGTTTCCAAATATGAAAGAGAGTTGAGCTCTCCCACTTTTTTTTTCTGGGAGATCTTTTCTCTTGCCCAATAAAAAGGGCATATCCATGTGACCCAGATGAGGTGTTGAGAAGCCAAGAGAGACAGCCAGTGGCTAGCGAAGAGCCAGAATGACAAGCTAAAATCAGGGAAGTAAAAATGGGCCAAGATCCCAGATGACAAGATCATTGTAGAGTGCTGAGGCAGAAGTCAAGTTGGCAGGAGCAGAAGGGAACAGTGTGCATAGTACATGTTCCTCATCTAGATGAGACCACCATAGACAAGTCACGTTTACTCTCCATTCCATGACCCTTGAAAGACATCTACATTCAAGTGTCATTTATCAGCAGAGTTCTGAAAAATTCACTGTTACTGTTACTAAATGGCTAAAATCTGCTTTAATAAAAATATAGATTAAGGGCTTTCAGAAGTGCTTCTGAAGAATAGGAAGGCTGCAATCTGGGTTCCCTTCTGCATGATTCTCTTGGACACTCAGGAGTCTGTTTTTTCTGGGATAACAGCATACTGGCTCTACTGGATTCTTGTCTCCTATTCCTGAAGAGTCGAGCTTCATTCATAGTCACCTTTGCATGGTCTGGATTGTATTTCCAGTGTGCATATGATACTCCCTCCATCTCCACTCCATGTCTTAGTCTTGATTATTTTCAAATTGCATTTACTTTTGCTTCTTAACTTCTGATTTAACACTAGGTTGTTACCTGGGACTTAGTTTCCTCTTATTGACTCACTGTGCATATTTTGAAAGTATGGTAAAATAATTGTTATTAATTCCATAACTATAAATGACAACATTTGATGAATGTAGATTGCTGTTGAATTCAGAAACAAAAGTTTTTCTGTACAAAAATAAACTTGACAATATATAGAACTCAGAAAATGCTGGCTGGGCACAGTAGCTCACACCTGTAATCCTACCACTCTGGGAGGCCAAGGTGGGTGGATTGCTTAAGCTCACAAGTTTGAGACGAGCCTAAGCAAAGGCAAGACCCTGTCTCAACTAAAAATACAAAAACCAAGGCAAGAGGATGGCTTAAGTTAGAGGTTGCCAATGATCTCTGACACTACAGCACTCTACCCAGGGTAAGAGCTTGAGGGTCTGTCTCAAAAAGAAAAAGGAAAAGAAAAGAAATGCATTCAGTTCAGGGTGGGTCAATGCCCTTCAATTGTCTTTTTTAGCTTTTTCCCTGCCATTCAGTATCCTTACAGATATTGAGTATTATCTAGCACAGTAATGGACATGTAGGGTGGATTATAGACTGTTGCCATTCTATCTGATTCAAGGTGCCCTGAGACTTATGTATATAATGATGAATAATTCGAATAAGCAGCACATTTTTCTGGAAAATAATTAAAGAATACTACTTAAAGTAAAAATATATTCAAATATGAAAAATAAGATATGTTGAAAATCAAAGTATCTAAAAGACAGGCAATATTTATACCTGGGGAAATTTTTGTAGTATAGATAATGCTTCATTGTACACGTTCATTTGGAATTTTGATTTATTCCTCTCTTTGGATGCTTCCTACTGTAATCTCCATAAAGGAACAAGCCAATTCTGCTTTATTCAGTGTTAGTGAAACATTGTGAAAGTTCATTAAATACGAATACTGAATGGACACTTCTTACGGGAAAAAATGAGAATACTTTCTGTCACCTTTGGTTCTACTTGCTTTCTCCTTTTTCCTGCACTTGTACCCAGAATAAAGGGAAAAAAATTCTTTTCTATCCAGGAGGCAAGTTTCTGGTCCTGTTTTTCTCCCAATTGGAGGCTGCTATCTTTCTATGCATAACCTATGAAAAGAACACAACTTAGTTTCCTATAGTGCATGTCACAAGACGTTCTGTGAAATAATACTGCTTGAGAAAAAGATTTCAAAGTGAAAAAAATTATGTGAAACCCCAGGCCAAATAAAAGTTTTCTTTAAAGGAAATTTCTAAAAAAGCTGTACTTATTTTAGATTTAGGAATTATTTTTGCTCTATGTAATAGGCATACATTTTCACATTTTTTCAGTAAATAAAGAAGATCCTTTAAGGTCCATGTGGTGGGATGCTTTCTTTCTGTCTCATTCTTATGAGAGCTGGAAGAATCTCACACACATCCAATAGAAAAAGTCCTGGGGCAGGATTAGGGTGGTGGGTAAAGGGCTAGGGAGAATAAAGGACATTTGAACTGGAATGTTTATAGCAGCTCTACTCATAATACAAAGATGTGGAAACCACTCAAGGTGCAAGGGTTACCTTGCAAATGTAAACAATGTAAACTAATTGTGTGTATACTCATAGTAGTCTGAAATCTAGAAATAAGTAAATGTACTGTATAGGGGTGAAGCTGGTTGAAAGACCAGGGTGAGAGAAGGAATGTCTAGATCACCAAACTAATAGAATTAATTAGTGACTTAACTGGAAATGTAAAATAATATAGTAAACCATACTGCTGATTCTTGACCACTAGCAAATTCTTTCGGAAATGAATTATATTTTAGACATCATAGACATTGGACTTTTCATTAATGCATATTAAAATTAAAATATAATGATTACTTAATTTTATAAATTTCCCTACTTCAAATATAATAAAGTTTTTCATATATTTAATTAAAGAATAATTAAAAATTAGTAAAATACAAAGGATGCCAAAAAATGTATGCACATTTTAAGAAAGGAAAACCTGTATCAAAATTGGAATACTCAAGTCATATGTGACTTCTGCAATTGTAAAAGGTACAAGATAAATATACAAGCTGATATATTGAGTATTACAATTTTAATGCAGTGTTTTCCTTTCTTAAAATGTGGATACATTTTTTTGGCACCTTCTATATATCTTTTGGTATATTTTTCCTGAGTGTTTGTATTCCGCCCTTCCTCATTCTTAGCTCCTATGGACCATGAATCTTTTCCTTTGCATATACTTTGTCTTTTCCAGGATATCCTATAAATGAAAGTATGTCATATGTAGCCTCTAGACATTGGTTTACTTCACTTAACATGTTGTATTTCAGGTTTATCTTTACTCAGTTCATTACTTTAAACTTTCTCAGTTGATTACTCAGTTGAGGGAACTTTGGGTCATTTCCATGTTTTTTGCTGATTATGGATGAAGCCTCATGAATATTTTCACATTGGTTTATGTGTGAACCTTCAAATAATATTATGTTTTTTGTTTCTCTCTCATTTGTGCTATTGTTGTCATGCATTTCCTTTTATACTTTATAAACACACTGCTACTCTTTTCGCTTTAGATAATAAGTTATCTTTTAGGTTTTCAGTCTTATAAAGTATCTGGGACACATGGGCTATTCAAATTTAAATTAGTTGAAATAAAATAAAATTTAAGGCTCGGCGCCTATAGCTCAACCGGC
>NW_003852598.1:951221-954702 GCF_000181295.1 Otolemur garnettii | reverse complement strand
TTTTTTTTCACTTGCCATTATAGATAAAAACGACTGGCCAATAGGGCAAAGAAAGGCATGATGGGAAACAGTGCAGTGAGGTTCCTGATGCAGTGTGAGGCAGACCACGGAGGCGATCAAGAAGTCAAAAGTCCGTTACTGAGCTGGCCAAACCACGCGAAAGGGAATGAGAAAAATCATTCTGGCAACATTGTGAATAATGGATAAAATGAATGCAGAATGAAGGAAGGCAGAAAGCTCATTTAGGTAGAAATGATTCAAGTAAGGGATTGACCTATGTGGTGACAATGTGGAGAGAGAAGGTGTGAAACTTTTTAGAGATATTAAGAGAATAGGATGAAAAAAAACTTAGCAAACAACTGATTGTAAGAGAAATATGTAAAAAATGAGTCTAGATTAACATCCAATCTAATCTAGATTGAGTAACTAAGTTGATGTTGAAATCAAAAGGAATATAGGAAAAAGAGGAAATTTTTAGTTGGTAAATTCAAATGAGGGACTGAATGGACTGAATGTAAAATATAATAAATTCAATTTGACATATTGTTTATAACAAATGTAATTAGTTTGTAGTGATAATTTCATATTTGATATTTGATGCATCTATCAAATTATGTACCTTAAATGTATGCAACCTTTAATTTAATCAAATCTACTTTGATTAAATAGCAATAAATATAAGATTCCCAGGTAGAGATACTAAAAATATGTTAGATATTTAGGTCTAGAGATTTAGAGAGAGAATTAAAATGAAGATAAAGACTCTTGGGTCATCAGCATATTACTGTGTGGGAAGATGCCAACGGAAAGTGTGAGGCACTGTTTTTAGATTCAGAGGACACAATAGTTGAAAGAGAGACCCATTCTTTCTGGCAAAGATTACACTCTACCAGGGGAAGAAAATCAATAATCAAATAGAGAAATACAAGGTAATATACTTTTAGACTGCTATTTAAAAAAGGCTAAGAATAAATTCCTAAAGGATGCTAAAATTTAACAGTCAAATGAACAGAAAAGAAAAATTATTTGCTAGGAACCAAAAAGGAGAAATTTGTCCTAGTGTTTGCAAGAAAATTAAGGGCTGGAAAAGAGGAGTGCTCAAAAGGACCAATGCTGGAGGTGTCAAACAATCACTAAATGTTCTTCTTGTTTTTGTTTAAGGGCCTATGGCTATGCCTTTGCAATCAGAGCCACCAGAGTGAGCATATGGGATTCTGGCTTTGCCATTCTGATTGCTGATTTTAAAACACATCTTGTCATATTTCTAATCTCTCATTCCTGGAATGTTCCTAAAAATAAAACTTAGTAATTCCAAAGGAATTAAAAATCACATATTCTTTGTCCAAGTTAATTGCAGTTATCTCCCTCAAGTCATGCCAAAGAAAATGGATATATCTCAATGGTTTTCTCTTTGAATAAAAAAATAATCATTATTGCAGCCCAATTCACAATAGCCAAGTCATGGAAGCAGCCTAAATGCCCATCTACCCATGAATGGATAAAAAAAAATGTGGTATATATATACTCTGGAATACTATGCAGCCATAAAAGAGGGAGACTTTACATCTTTTATGTTTACCTGGATGGAGCTGGGACATATTCTTAGTAAAGTATCTCAAGAATGGAAAAAAAAGTTTCCAATATACTCAATACTATTATGAAACCAATATATAAATACTTACACATTCATACGAATGATAAAATACAGATAGTCCAGAAAGAAAGAAGGGAGAGGAGAGAGAGGGGAGGGGAAAGGGGAAGGTGAGTGGAGGGAGGGCATTTGATGGGATCATAGCTAACGTGCACAATGCAAGGGCACATTTAAAAACAACTAAGAGTATATTATAAATGTCATATCACAAAAATAAGTGAGGTGATAATTGTGTTAGTTTGATTTAAGCATTCCACATTATATATCAAATAGTCACATTGTACCCCAAAATGTATACAGTTATGATTTAATAAAATTAAGTTAGAAAATCAGTCATAATACTTAATGTATTCCTATACTCATAACTTTTCTTTCTAAAAATACTATTGTTCACTTGCAGTGATCTTAAAAGTAAACTACATTATCTTCTGTTCTTAGAACTATGATTAGAGAAGTCCACAGTACCAAATTATTTTTATTTACAATGCACTTGTTTGTCTCAGATGTTGAATATGATACTGTGAAGCATTTTCTAATATATGTATGTGCTTTTGTGCCTCAAATTCATTATTTGGTTTCTTTTCAATGTTTCTTAGAATAGAATCAGTATGAGAAATTTTCATCTTGAATGCACTTCATCTGTAATTATATTTCAAATTCTGTCAGGTTTTACTAGTACTGTTAATGCCTTTAAGTGCACATAAAAATCCAAATCTTTTCTATCCATTTCTTTTTTCACAGGAAAGAATGGTAGTGTCAGGATAGTTATTTTCTGAATTATCTGTACTCCAGGTTGAAGCTTTTCTATGGTATGCATTTTTTTAGAAATGGCAGGGGAACGAGTTTCACAGTGGGCAGCATCAGTTTGAAAACATGATTATTAATCTTTTTCTGAGCAAAAGTGCAATAGATAAAGAAATTATTTTATCAGGATGAGAGCCTAAACATTTTCGTATTTGTTGCATGGAGTGAGATGGAAAATAAAGTGGGTAAGGTTACAGCCAAAATGCATTCTCCTTAGAAAGTTTTCACTCCAAACCATGCCTAATATATAATAAATTTTTTTCCCTTTTGAACTTGAAAAGGCACCAGCTCTTCACCTTGTCAAGTGCAGAGATAGATGGCCTTTTGATGGGCTTGTGTCAGGTTGAACTACAGAACTACATCATTAACAATCATATAGTAATGAAAGTAAAAGAGTAGAAGAATTTTATTCCATGGCTTCAGAGTGTTTCTAAAAAAAAAAAAAAAGAAAGAAACAAAAAACCTCATGCATGTACACAGACAACTACTATGTAGCAAAACTATTTTCCAGGGGAGAGCAGAGGCCATTCATACTTGCACTTTTCATTCATGCTTTAGTCTTTTAGAACAACATTCGGGAATTATTTATCTTTTCTTCAAAATTTGCTCATTTTGTAAAAGAGAAGATCTTATGCCTTTAGGAAGAAAGAAAATGGTATTGTTTCAGTGTTTTGCCCGATGATGTAGGAAGATATGAGAAATAGTCATATTTAGAAGCCTTGAGAGTCTGGAAGGAACTTTTCTTTATCAAGACAAATTAATTTTGTATTTCCTATTGAGGATTTTGCCCTAAACTTTAAAAACAATTCCTCCTGAGATGCATGAATTCTATGGAGAGATTAACCACATAGGCTGTGTGCAGGGTCCCTGAAGTTAAAGTTTTTAATCCCACAACTGAATCCCAGATTATCACTCTGTGATGTGAGGAAAGGAAGCTGGTGCCAGGAAGTCTATTTGTCAGCAGTGTCTAGAGGGAAGTAGCTTGGTCCTATGCTTCAGACCGTTTAAGTCAGCATGGCAGCTCCT
>NW_003852598.1:948220-951201 GCF_000181295.1 Otolemur garnettii | reverse complement strand
GGGGACAGCTTGAGGCTCTGTCTCAAAAAAAATAATAATAATAAATAAAAATAAAATAAAATAAAATAAAATAAAATTTAAAATTCAATACCTCAGTAATACTTGACAAATTTCAAATATTCAGCAGACACAGGTGGCTAGTCTCACTGGACTGTACAGAAATAAAGTTTAATCATCATGAGAGTTCTAGTCAACAGGGCTGTTTTAGAGCCTTCAGAAAATAAGAAACAAAATTCACAGTATATTAACTTATGTTATTTCCCACATTATTTATTTTTTCAGTAGATCCAAGTTTTTATTGAAAATCATAGCTTCTGCTTGATTATTTTCTTTTAATATTTTTGTAGTGCAAGTTCATTACATAATAAACTTTCTCAGCTCTCATTTTTCTTAAAGTTTTTTGCTTCTTCATTTTTGAAATATGTTTTTGTTAGGCTTAGAATTCTTGGTTGACAGGGTTTTTATTTTTTTCCTTTTACCATTTAAAAAATGTCACTCCATTATTTTCTGCATGATTCTAAATAATAATTCTAAATACTGTCATTCTTTTTTTGTTATTCTGCATGTAGTGGTTTTGTCCCCATACTGCTGCCTTCAAAATTTTTAAATTTATTTTGTTCTTCAGCAGTGTTTTATACAATGTTTGTTGTGTGTAATGTGTATGAGAGTAGTTTACTTGGTATTCTCTGAGTTTCTTGATTCCATGGCATTGCGTCTTTCTTTAGTTTTTCAAGATTCTCAGCCACAATTCCATTGTTCTAACAAATAACAAAATGTGGAAGTGGCTTGGAAATTGAGTAATGGGTGAAGGCTGAATGAGTCTTGATGTGCATGCTACAAGAAGCTTTGTTTACAAAGAACATATGTAAAAATAGTTTTTAAGGTAGTTTTGGTGAGGGTTCAGGAATAAAAGAGAAGAACTAAAGGAAGAGCCTTCATTTTCTTGGAGAATTACATAAGTAATCATGAACAGAATGTCTGTAGAGATGTGGATAGTAAAGGCCATTGTTATGCAGTCTCAGACAGAAATGAGTAGCATATTGTTGAAAATAGAGAAAAGATGATTCCTGTTATAAAGCAGAAAAAAATTTGACTGAATATCATTTATGTTTTGGTCATGTTTCATTATAAGCAATGAAATTGAACATTTACAGTAATGAAATTAAATATTTACCTGGTGAAATTTCAAAGCAAGTTGTGGAAGGAGTTTCTTGGGTCCTCCTGACTGCTTGTAGAAAAATGGGAGAAGATAGAAATGACTTAAGGACAGAATTATTAGAAAACAAATGAACAAGAAATCCATAGTTTAGAACTTAAGATTTGGAAAATTCTTAGCTATCTATATTGTAAAAAGGGAAAAAGAATGTTTGGAAGTTAACACTAAGGATGTGGCCAAGCAATAATTTGATAAGGAGATTAGTGCAGATATAAACTATGATCTTAACCAGGCACTCCTTCAGGGAAACTGCCAATCTGAACTGAAAGAGAAAGAGATGGGATGGAATGAAGAAAGGCTGTCAGATGTCTTGGATTCTACAGGATGGCAACACAGGACTGTTTGGCTACAAGCTTCCTTTAAGACAAAGGAAGAATGATTAGTAAGATGATTCAAGAGATGATCAAAGCAATCTTCCGGTTTCAAAAGGGGAGGGAGCTAATGCCTTGCTTTAACAGGCCAGATGCTTTCAACATCCAGATGATCTCTAATGAAGTAGTGTTGAGACATCTTACAGACCCCTGGGTGAGACTCCCACCTAGGAGAGCTGCAGCAACAGGACCACTATCCAAATTGGCCCTAATGGAAAACAAAAAGCCAAGGAGTATTACTCTTAAGTTTTCAGATATATGTAGCTTGCCTTGCTAAAGTTTGGACTTGCTTGAGTCCTATCATCCCTTCTTTCTTTCATATATCTTCCATTTAGAAAAGAAATGTTCATCCTATTCTTGTCCCACAATTGTATTTGAGAAGCACATAACTTGTGTGGTTTCATAGGTTCACAGCTGGAGAGGAATTTTGCCTCAGGATGAGTTTTGCATGGAATCTCATCATACCTGATTTAAATGATTTCAGATAAAGGCGTTGGACTTTAAACTCCAGACTGGACTTGATGCTGGAAAGCATTAAGACTTGGGGCTATATGGACAGAATTAATGTATTTTGTCTGTGAGAAGGACATGAGATTTGTGAGGCCAAGGGCAAAAAGCAATGGACTGGTTATCTCCCTGCAAAATTATTATGTTGAAATAGTAACCTCTGATGTGGTGACATTAGGAAGTTGAGTCTTTTAGTAGGTAATTAGATCACAGGGATAGAGTCATCATGAATGGGAATTGTTCTCTTATATAAACAACCACAGAGAGCTATCTTGCTCTCTCTGCTTGTGAAGATACAGAAAGAAGCTGGCAGTCTGCTACTCAGAAGAAAGCCTCATTAGATTTCAATGTCTGTTCTCCAGTACTAAGAGAAACAAATTTCTGTTGTTTATAAGTTACCAAGACTATGATTTTGTTGTAGCATCCCAAACTAAGACACATGTTATGTCATCAACTCAAATTCCCAGATCTGATTATCAATTGGCAGCCTTGTCTGTACTTGAACCTGATTTTGATAATTGTGGATGAGAGTTCCATCCACAATCCAGGTAAAGAAACCTGGGTTAGTCTTCTAGGGATGTGGCACAGCCGATCCATCTTTTCACATTTCATGTGACAACTTAATTATGCTACCTTCATTATTTGAATTGTGACAAAATCTTCAATACTTCACAGCATTTTGTATCATTTCACTTTCCTTTAGTGTGAATCCTAAATATAAATACAAACTCAGGCACTGAAAACATATGGTTGTATTTTATGAAGTGGTAGTAAGGATATGTTTTCATTCACCTTTTAGGTGAATGAAAAATACAAAATATAAGATTTTTCAAAAATGTTAGAGTCCCCAAAATATGTCTGAATAACCCCTTGAGCACCAAATGCCA
>NW_003852598.1:921705-948200 GCF_000181295.1 Otolemur garnettii | reverse complement strand
AGAGGGAGCGGTGAGGGCAGAGACAGTGATAGTGAGCAAATGGGCTCAGGCTGTTTGGCTTCGATATTGCCGGTCCTCTCTCCACTAACCCAGTGGAAAATATAACATTCTTAAAACCCATTCAATCCATTACACTCTCTCTTCTTTCCTGACCTCCTTGGGAAAACAGGGAAGTTCAATAAATAAGATAGGAAAAAAAGCTTTGAGCTTTCCCAAGAGGCTAATTGAAAAACAGACATGTATTTTTTTTTTTTCTGAGCCTTATAATTGGCTTTCCTTTGGTTTCATTGGACATGTGATTCAAAAGGTGACAAAATTTCATATAACAGAATGAAATACATAAAAGTTTTATTCCCCCTCCAAATAACCTTACTTACATTTAAAGTTAATTTCTTTTTGTGGTTAAAAATCAGGATTTCAATTTTATCTACTAGAAAAATAGATCAGATCAGTATATACTGTGAACTTATGTCCTTAGAAATGTAAGAGTTAAAATAATGCTCTTAACTCATGTGTGTTTGCTGTAGGCTTTGGGGAGGAAAAATTTCATGGTATCTTTTTTATTCCTCACTGAGAGTAATGGACCTATTATTACCAAATACTTTCCTACACTTAGCTTTTAATTTTTTAACCCTTTAAAAAGTTCTGTTTTTACTTCATCTGTGTACTAACACATATGTTTAGATTTTCTTTTTCTTCTTTGCACAGGAGGAGACACAAACAAAAACATGAGACTTCTCTGTTGTGAACCAAACTCTGGTGCTGAGATGGCAGAAGTAAATAATTTCGGCATTCTACGTGAACGGCGTTTTATGCTCCAAAATTTAATTTTTTTTTCTTGCAAGGGTAGCAACAAAAGAAAAAAAAATCTAAAATGTATGCCAGAATTTGGGATGATAGAAGGCCTATTTTGTAAAATAAAAACAGAGCACAAGACTATCTGCAAATGACATCAATTTGTCTTGGAGAGACTAGACAAATTCAATCCTTTCCCCAAAGACATAATACACGATCTGATTCTATATTAATATAGAACCAAATGAGATATAATTTTAAAAATTTAAGACACAACTAAATGAAATAATCCTCATTTATTTGGGATTGTTTTTAATGTTACACATTTAAGTCATGCAAAAACTATAAGTAAAATGGCCTTAGGGATTGTATTAAGTGCCAGATATTCAAATACTTTATGATCAGTGGTACAAAATTAAAGAACAGTTTTTATGCTAGATGCAGAATCTTCACTTTTCCTTAACTATTACTGGGGTCTTTAATAAAACGAAGACTTTTTTTGTTTAAGGGATATTGTGAGCCAACTGATTTAGTGATTTACTCACCTTGAAGTAAAAGAGTTACCTTTGGCTTATTATTTCTTACCTAGACATTCTTAGTCTTTGTTAGGTATTTGCAAGTGTGAGTTATATTTTAAAGTAATTCCCTGTTTTTTTTTTTTTTTTTAGAGTCAGAGTCTCACTTTACGGCCCTCAGTTGGTATCAAAGCTTACAGCAACCTCCAGCTCTTGGGCTTAGGTGACTCTCTTACCTCAGCCTTCCAAGTAGCTTGAACTATAGGCACCCACCACAACGCCTGGCTATTTTTTTTTTTTTTTTTGCAGTTTGGCCAGGCCCAGGTTTGAACCCTTGCTGTATGGGGACGGTGCCCTACCTACTGAGCCACAGGTGCCACCCAATTCTCTAAATATTATTCTTTTTTATTATTAAATCATAGCTGTGTACATTAATGCAGTCATGGGGTACAGTGTGCTGGTTCTATATACAATCTGAAATATTTTCATCAAACTGGTTAACATAGCTTTCATGTCATTTTCTTAGTTATTGTGTTAAGACATTTATATTCTACATTTAGAAAGATTCACATGTACCCCTTGAATATTATTCTTAACAAATCTATATAATTTGTACCGAGTTTTTTTTTCCACTTCTCCAAATTTCAGAGTTCAGTAGTGAGAAAACAGGTCACAGTGTCTAAAAGTAGAGTACAAAATATTATATGTGGCAAAGTATTTCCAAAAATTCTGAATACTTCATGGGCCATAGTAAGGGAATGGCCAGTGGGGTAAGCATTACATGCATGATAAACTTTTTATGTGATTATTTCATTTACACTCAATGGGTCAAGTTCTCAGCAGGAAGCTGATGGCACAAACAAACTGAATTCTTTGAAAATTATTTGAAAATAATCTATTTGAAAAAGTATGTGCACATAACAGAGAACAACAAGAGATGGTGGAGTGCCCAGGAACTGTTGAGGGAAGATTGACATTACCCCAATAGGAACAAGAAGTGTGTTTGCCAGAAGCTCTACACAGAGTGAAGTGTGTTGAGAGAGGGTGACCTGACAGGAACTGAGGTGTCTGGCCAAGAGCTGCAGCCAGCGCATAGCAACCCCACAGAGAGGAGCTCAGGAGAAACTACAATAACCTTACTGTTCTCTCCTCCACTGGTGGCTGGCATGTGTGCTCCATTGGCTAACCCCACCCAAGCCAGAGCACTGGTGTGATGGTGCAGAGAATAGATACGTAGAAGCATAAATATGTTACCTAGCACATATCCCAATCTAAAAATACAACAGTCCCTGTGGTCTATATTTTGACCATGAATATGTAATATATATGTTTGAAGAACAATTTTTGTCTCAGATTCAGAAATACTTAACTATGCATGATGAACATACTTTCTAAGTCTGTCACCCTCCCACTCTCACTCAATCTTACACCCCCTTTATTTTTCACTGTTCTAGCTTTCAAGCCAACTTTTCTATCATTAACTCATTCAATGAAATACCCTGGGCATGCTCTTTGATTGAGACCCTGTGTTGAGTCTGTGGGAGATGAACAGGACTCAATTCCTATTCTGTATGGTAGCTGTGATGAATATATGTGTAAAATCTCCCAATCTTATAGGGTAGCAAGAGAGAGACGAACAGAGATTCACTGGCCTGCTTTTGCAGAGTGTCTAACTTGTAGCCACACTTCATAGAAAACAAAAAGGTTTGAATCTGCCTTCAAGGAAATTTTGTTTCTCCTTATTTGAATTAACAAAGTGGCAAAATGATTATTAGTCGGCTTCTCCTATGAGTTTTCATTCAAGAAATAGGTTAGCCATCTAGATGCAATTACTTAACCTCTAGAAAATCTACTTTTCATTCGAGCTTGATTAATGTGAGTCCATCCTGGAAAGATAGATCCGAACTTAATGTGACAATATTTTGAGACAAGACTGGGGTAGAATTCTGCAGCAGGGTTATTTCTCTAAGATATTTTAGGCTATTTTTAGAGTTCTTTTAGGAGGAAGTGTGCAAATACTTCCCAAGCAAATGCTTTCATACCCCAATATTCAGTGCATTAATTTCTTATTTAAATTACTATACTATTAGCATAACATGAAAAAACATGGGTGAATTATGAAAGCATAAAATGTGTGATATCTGTGTGTGAGAGAATTGTAGATTGTGAGTACTAGAGATGTGCCAAAATTTATGAAATTAATTACATATACTGTGAATTATAAATCAGAGTTTAGTCTGCTTTATAGCAATGTGAGATGCAAAATTATTCACAAAGTAAAATGTAAAAATAAAACAAAGAAAACTGTGAACCCTAGAAGAATTTGGGAAGGAATCTCTGCATTACATAGGAGTTAAAAGAACAATCACGCAAATGAAGAGTATCAGCACCATGGAGAGTGACACAGCCCTTGACCTTCCCGTCATCTGTTTCCATCACCTAGGACTGGATTCTGTTTCTGATCCTTTCTTCAATAATTTAATAGACCTGTGTGAGAGATTTAATCTATAAGACATAAAAATGGACTTTTAAACTTATTTTTAACATAAGAAGTCTTTATTATCGTGTACAGAGCCCATTCTTTGGGTAACCGCTTTTGTTTGAATGGTGGTGCTGGAAACTTCGCTATTCTAATTACTTTGACTTTCTTGTCCCTGCCTCCAAGGCCGCTGATATACCTCCAAATAATATAGTTTGAGAATTGCTGAACTAATGAGCTAATGAATTTTTTTTCAGTTATAACATTCTTGGGATTAAAGCAGGAGTAGCTTGACTAAATAGTAAACTTGACTTCAGCCTTACTTATAAAGAGACCCATTTTCCTTTTTTTTGTAAAACCAAACCAAACAAAAACATAAGCATATTGTTTATCCCATAGATTGCTTTCCACACCTGAGGAAGAGAAATATCTGAACATACTGTTTACAGGAAGAAACTACCCTTAATCTTCGAAAGGGCCACATGTGACTTCGTCTGAGTAGGTTTGCTTCTGGATAAGGTAGCACTGCTCATGCACTACTGCAGAGAACTAAATTATCTGCCCGCACAAATTTTTAACAGCTTATAAATTTTTGTCACTCCTGTTTATACATTTCATTGTTCCATTTATAGCATGTCAATTACTTAAGTTGAACCTGGCAATTTCTTTCATAAAGAGCTAATTATTTTTTGAGTCAACCTTATTTGAATGCTTAAAAACTAACATCAGTTTTCCACTTAGCAATGTCCAGGAATATGTTCAAAGCATATATAGTGTTTATATAAGACATGAATTTTAAAGTACACGTTTTCATGGGTGTGGCAGATATGTGTAGCTGCAACTAATTCTGAAGCATTGCTGGTGTAAGAAACAAATACAAATTCACACCAAATCATAACTATATACAGGCATACCCCAAAGAGTCAGTTCATGTTAGTTATATGTTTCCAAATTCTCACATTTTCCAAATTTTACTGTTTCAGGAAGCTGACTCATTATTACAAATTAGTTTTGATATGGCACAGGCTGATAGGTGTTTTATTCTCCTTTAATGATTTTAGGTGGCAGTGGTTATCCTTTGAAAAACTACTTAATTACTTTTTTGTCTCATAGAAGCAATATAAGTTATAATGGAACTCATTGAGTGACTACGATGATAATGAAGAATGTATTAGAAAAGAATGTCTTTATAAAAGGGACATGAATGCCCAGTTCAATCTACTGGAGCCTCACCATGCTGCCCCTCAGATGTTTGAAAGCTCTAAATTATTTAGCAAGGCCATTAAATGTGGCTTACATTTTAAAAGAACCTGCAAAGATGAATGCACCCCACCAAATAGCTGAGGTCAGTGACTATGACGATGTGCATGTCTGCGAAATTGGTTCCAAATAGAAAAGCAGAGATAAAAGTATGGGGACAAGGTGTTAGTCTTTATGGTGAAGGGAGTAAAATTTCTCCACTCATATCTGGGTAATTATTTTTATTACAGAAGTAAATTATATACCAGAATTACAGTTTAGCAATGTGTAGGCACTTTGCAGTAAAAACTAGGAAAACATATTCCATGGGCTGGGATATTCATTTCCTTTAAGCAGAGGCCAGAGATGTTTTAACTGTAAAGTTTCATCTGAGGATAGGAAGTGGTTGAGGTAGGAAGAGGTCCCAAAGTAAGTGCCCAAAGTATGGTTATTGATTTTTTCCTAGAGATGTACGTGGACCTTACATATCAAAGGAAGGCGTTTTTTGCTTTCTCCTCTACTCATTTACCTCTTTAGGGCAGTGGTGAAAGTATGTGTTATTTTTTATTGCTTTCTTATAATCCTGATAAGCTATTTTAATTTTATCAAATAGCCAGAAAAATAAAGAAAGAAGAAAAACACTCTGACAGTGTTAGGCTGCTTCTTTGGAGTAAGCTAAGAGAGCTTCAAAATTCCCTTAGACTATAGGGTAGAGGAAATAACCAGTCTAAATTGTGAGGTTTTATTCATGAAGCCATTTTGCTACCAGAGTACCTAGATGTAGTTCACCAAAAAATGCTTAAACTATTTTAGAATGTGGAATCTCTATGTGGATAGAGATATGTACTAGATATACATTTAGATACATGTACTATCTATATTTAGATATATAGATATTTCAAAATATATTAAATAATATATTTAATAAAATAATTTAAAATATTAAAATATTTACCATATATTGTACAATTTAATACATATACTATATACCTTTGAAATATATATATCCAAGAAATATGTGATCTATATGTAATACATTCCAAATAATAACATTTAAAGATAAAAAGCATGAAGTAATTTATTCTTTGATTCAAATAGAAGGATCTCAAAACAATATCTTTGTCCTTTGAATCACATTATAACACTGCGTCTTCTGCTGATGATCTAGATTTTTGACCTTAAAAAAATCACTCAGTTTTCTTTACTAACTTCTCATTATCTATAAAATGAGGTCATGTCAAAAACTGATGATTTCTAATCTGTAGGCCATGGGTCCTTGAGAGTTTCAGAGTTATTTTTTAAAAGGTCTCAACTCCAAATAGGCACCAGCCTTTGTTTATAAAAGGGTCTAAAGACAATGTCAAATAGCGTTAGACCATTTCATATAGTAAAGTTTAGAATGCATGTATCCAATATAAAGTTTATTGGAATGTATTAATATAATAAAGTTTTGCAAAAAGTTTATGTTTACTTATAATAGTTGTTTGTCACAACATAATTACTCAATAAATTGTTCAATTGAAACTATCAGCATCTGCATAGCCACGAAATCTTTGTTTTGATCCTAAATAGGTTCTCAGAGTGAACAAGTTTGGCAATCACTTGAAAAGATTACCCTTCAAATCAATAGGTCCTTAAATAACTATACTGTAATTCAACTTTTTATCAACATTATAATGTTGATTAAAAAAAAAAAAAACTGACTTCCCGGTGATGCCACTGTCTGAGGAAGACATTCTCTCCAAGGCTTCCTCCCACATCCCAGAGGTGTGCTAGTCAGGTGAACTGGTGGGTCTGAATGGTCTTTGCTGAGCGAGTGTGGGCGTGCGAGTGCACCCTGGGGTGGAGTGGCATCCTGTCTGGGATGGGAGAGGCCCCTGCTTTGTTCCCTCAGCTGGCAGCATGGGCTCCTGCCACTCACAACACTGAACTGGAATAAGGGGGAAAATAATTATCTTACTTGTTTTCATTAGGCTTTCTTAAATATATGTATAGCTCACGTTAATTTAACATTTAATATTAGAAGCATTATGGCCTTTACTGAGAAGTGTAAGTGATGTTATTGTGACTAGAAATATGCCACTGGAACTTAGTTCTTGACCGTATCGAATAACCTACAGTAAATTTGGTTGAATTATATGTTCTTTCACTTTAAATAGTAGTTTCCAAGACCCTATTGATGATGTTAAGTGAGAATTTAGATTTGTCTATAATTTTAGTATCAATTCTTCCTATCTCTTATGGCTTGATTTAAACAAAAAGTAAATCTGGTAAAATGAATTCTATTTTATGGAATGATTTTGGATGGCAAACCCTCTAAAACTTAAAGCCTGATCATTTTCTTACCACTATTAGAATGCTCATATTAGACAATTCTTTGGTCTATTACATTTATAATATGTGACATAAAAAGGACAATGAGTCCCATAGCTAAAGCATGAAGGATTAGTCCAATGTAGTCAGAGCAGTCCTTTGATCACATATGATTTAGATACCCATGGGTCATGGCATGATTCTTTAATGTCAGATCTGATATTTATATCCTTCTTTAACTTTTCAGTGTCTAAATAATGATTAGCCCATTCTAAATTGTGTGGTCAAGTTTTTTTCTTAACTCACGATAATAAAAAAGACAAATTTTGTCATGATCTTTCTGTGTCTACCAGGCTACACCTCTGTGTCATGCATTCCTGAGAAATTATCATTCTAGAATCAATAGAGTGTCACATCAATAAGTGTTCACTGTCACGCATCTCTCACAGAATTTAAAAAACTCATATCCTCCCTTTCCTAATTTCCTTCTCAATGGTACTGAAAGAAACCAGACGATGAAATATCTGTGTGTTGGATACCTGTTGGACCATCTGTGCACACAATGCCCTGTTTTCATGCACTATCACTTTAACCCAAATCTTAAATTTGTATATGTATATGTGACCTCACGGATTTACTTACAAAGGATTGAATCGGGGCTTCAAATATGATCCCAAATAGGACAACTGGATTTTTCCTCATAGGAATTTTTATTTGGAACACTGGGGTGCTGGTGTGTTAATGGCTCTGGAGCTGGAAATTGTTTTAAAACTGTGAGATAGTGCTTATTTTCTACACTAGTCTTGGTGAAACAGAAACGGCCAGTTTGCCAAGAGAAGAAAAGCAAAAGTAGTGAGTGATAGAAGGAAATAAAAAAAAAAAAAAGAGGAAAACTGTCTTCTAAATTATTTTATTTCCTTAATCTAGTAAACATTGGTAGTACTTCCTTTTAAGTTGTATGAGTTACCCTTGTATCTGCCAATATACTCCTCCTCCTTCCTCCTTGTGATTGTTTGAATGGGTATCTGTTCCTTGTAGGAGGAAAAGTCTTCATTGGTTAGCCAAGATGCCCTTAGGATAGAGGATAAACCCATCCTAGCCCACTATGGTGTCCCCAGTATAGCCAGTTTGCTTCTGATGTTGGCATGTGGCCCATTCCCATCAGTCTCCCTCAGGAATTATTACACCTATATAACAAGGCCTATTATCTCCTTTCTCTTCCAAAGAATAACGTTTGTTTCAATTTTTTATTACTTTCATTCTCTCATACTGATGTGGGGAAAATGATGTCCCTCTTCACTTGACTAATAAGCTCACAAAGCCCTGTTGCCTTTTATTCCTACTTTCCTGTAAAGATTGTTATAATGTAGACCTTTCATTTCAAAATCCTTTTTAGGTGGTGGAGTGGAAGCCCTTTTTTAAAACACTGGGCTGAGGAACGAGTCATGGGAGCTATCCTAAGGGCCAACTTCAATCAGCTGCATCATGCAGTTTCAAAGAGGACGTCCACTTCAATCAGAGTCTCCTGACAGTAAGTCAAATGTATGTTTTCTGACTCTTTTTCCTGAGGATAACTTACTCCTCATACGGCCCTTTACTCTTCTTGCACATAAACCTTGGTGGAGTCACTTCAATCATTTTTGAACACAGACAAGTTTGAATCCAGAGTTATGAAGTTTGAGCTCTCAAGCTCTGATTTTCATTGAACCATTTAGATATCAGCTCTATGACACAAGTTAGCCATATGTATCTTTGAGTAGCCAGAATAGCTGTCACATAAGTAGTCGATTAACTACTGTTCATTTTCATTCTTGAATATTACTTGGTTATGTACTCCTATACCCCATATTCTGTCAATCTAGTATGTCCATTTCCTTTTGGGACTCACAGATATAACTGCTCTCCACTGGTTTCATCTGTGATCATCAGGTTTTGACAGTCATACTGGAGGTCTAAGTATTCTGCTCTGTGCCAACTTCTATTGTATTTTTTTTCCTTTTGAGACAGTCTCATTTTGTTGCCCTTGGTAGAGTACAGTGGTGTCATAGCTCACAGCAATCTCAAACCCTTGGGCTCAAGTGATCCTCTTGCCTCAGCCTCCCAAGTATCTGGGACTACAGGTGCCTACCACAGTGCCCAGCTATTTTTAGAGAGGAGGTCTCGCTTTTGCTCATGCTGGTGTCAAACTCTTGAGCTCAGATAATCCACCTACCTTGGCCTCCCAAAGTGCTAGGATTACAAGCAAGAGCCACTGTGTGTGGCTGGCTCTACACCACCTTCTAATTTGATTATATACTTTGTACTTGCCTAAATTATTGGAAAAAATCTAAGAATCCTCTGAACACAAATTAAGGAACAGAAAAATTTTTGATAACTAATCATTTTCAACTTTTCTTAACAAAATGAATGGAGTAATATACCAAAATATCATTTATACATAAAATATGTATTATTTTTCAGTTGTATGAGGATAAAATAAGAAAAGTCCACCAGAATTTGAAGAAACAATTCAGAAAGTCCTCAGATATTATGTAATGAATGTCTTTAGAAGAAATCAAGCTGTATAAATATGGAGACAAGTTTCCTTCATTCCAGTACAGATTCACAAGTTTATGCTAGAGTTCAGAATGGGTTATACATGATTCACTGGGGTTTCATCACAGCTGTTAGGAGAATTAAAAAAATGACTTTTAGTCCCATAGATCCTAGATTTACATTTTGTACACCTAGAAACATAATGTATTAAATCTAGAAAATCTAGTGAAACATTTCTAGCCTACCATTGCTGGAAATTTAATGTCAGGGTATTAGGAGATCTGAATTGCTCCCTCCTCCTTCCTTATCTCTACAAGAATTGTCCAATACCTGATGGAACCAAAGGATTTGGTATTATTTACAAAAGGGAAGTGGAAGAGACATTTAACTTCCAGCCCCAACTCTGATTAGTTCAATGCTGCTAGAAACTTATTATACAAGTTGTGGTTTTACATGTGGCACTGGGAACAGTCCACTTAATTTAGAATCAGATATACTGCATCTATTGTGAGTTGAGTACTGTGTAAACACATTTACATAAAATGTGGTTTTCAACTCTGATAGGAACCCAGTGGGATAGGTCTCATGCTCTCTTTTCAGATGTCACAGAGCTGGTGAGTGGCACACCTGGGATTTGAAACCCACTGTCCTTGACATTCTGTGTAGCTCCTAATTGGGGGAAAACAGTCTGGAAAGTAGATAATAAACTGCATTAGGAACTAATTAGCAGCCCATGTGCTTAGCTTAAAAGATCACCTGAGAGTCCTATACATCAGGCAGTTTCTTGCCACCTCACCATGTACCACATATCTTTAGTTCTCTTTCTTTAAGTATTCATTGCCCTATCACCTGTTCTTCTGGAAAGATAGCAGAAATACCATTTTCAACATTGTGTTTACCACATGAAGATAAAATGTAGATTTCTCTGGAAAATCATTTGCTAGCGTAAACCAAATATCCCTTCAGTAAGTGAGGGTTTATAGGTATGGCTTGGAGGAAACAGCAGCAATAGTATAGTCAGTTTAGAGATCAGGACACACAGACTTTTTACTTGTCTATGAGTAAACCAAAACTCACAGAAGGGTAATGAAATCTCTTAAGGTCTCAAGCCAGGGAGTGATGGGGTATAAGGACTCAAGCCCAAACCTCCTGATTCTCTGTTAAAATTTTTTTTAACTTTATTATGCTATTCTGCTCTTCATGTAAGTGGATCCTAGGAATATGTTGGCTCTCTTATTTAAAGCTGCACATGTATATTTTCAGGCAATTACTTCTCAAAGCCATTGTAGAGGCAAAATAAAGACTTGACAACAAATTGCTAGACAGGTTATTTACTATAATCACATTTGGAGAAAAATTAAACAGTTTAAAAAGTGGATTGGAGGAAAATAAACAGCATTGTTTAACTCTTGGTATAAGATAACTTTAGGATTAGAGTTTCTGGAATAAGCCTCATAATTTAATAGGTCAAAATTCTAAGTTCACTTTTATACCACCAACAGCCTAACAGCTTTGGAATTCTTGTCCAGGTGACACTGTTTTTTTCATCTGGCTTATGCTCTGGGTTTAGGCCGAAAGATTTCATCCCTTTGAGAACTAAAAGTACATTGCACATTATATTGCATCAGCATTGTAGCACACCAAACCCATTCTCCACCATCAAAAGGAACAGGACACCATAAGGCTTTGGGCAGTCTTCACAAATAGTTAAACTTTATGTGAGGCTGAGTGTAATGAGTAATTCCACTTCTGTGCAAGAAGAGATGTATACTTCCCTAGCAAATTGGCTTGAAAGCAACTATTGTGGTGTCTTCCAATCAGGCGCATGATTTCTTCAGCAGCAATTCTGCATCTGTTTATGCTTTCTGAGTAGAAGCTTCTTCTAAATCCTGGTGAAGAAAATCCTTAGAAAACAGCCCTTGGGAAAACACTTGAAGAATCATCTTTTCCTTTTTCAACATGGGTATGGGGTTGCTCTAGGGCACACTTTTTGGGGGGATACAAAATAGTCTATTTCTTTTTCTAAAAACATTATGAGGCAGCCTTGTTTTTGTTACTCTAAGCAATTCTGCTGATATTTATCAAGTCCAAATTTATGCATAGTAGGTGCTTCAGATATAACAGTCAATAAAGACACTACTTCCAATCTCAGGGAACTCTACAGAAAAACAGAAAATGAAGATATGACTGTTTCTTTTGTCCAGCTACACACTGATCTGAGATTTGAGTTCAAGCTGAGTTTGATTCTAGAACACAAATTCTTAACTACTATACACACTGCTTTTAAATGACATTTGTCAGAAATGTACCTTGCTGTCTAACTCTTTCTAGATCTTTTGTGAATTCACCTGCGAGTTGCTTCTGGCTTCTAAAAAATGTACTTAGCCTGCTGGGCAGGAATTATTCAACATTGTAAATGAAACAATTATTTGAAGAGAAAATGCTAATAGAAGACATAGCTGCCCTTATTTTATTTTGCATTGTTCATAAAATTTTCAAAATAAATATCCTATATTTATATTTCAAAATAAATAACCTATATTTACCTAGAGGCAATGAAAACACAATGGGGAAAATATTTTAAATTTCAGTCAAGCTCTATATACCATCTGCTTAGGAGCACAGGGGTTGTAGAAGGGGCTAGAAAGGAGTGTGCATCAAGGATAAGGTTTATTCTAGGGCCTAGGGGTGTCCAACCCTTGGCCTGAAGGCTGCATACAGATTATGAGAGAAATCTGCCACTATCTGTAATGGCAGATACCATGAAAATTATGCATGGACCTCTTTTTGTGCTTGTGAGCTTTTATTAGTGTTTGTGTATTTACAGTGTGGCTCCAGACAACTCTTCTTCTAATATGGCCTAGAGAAAGCAAAAGGTTTGCTACTCCTCTAGAGCTATTCTGGATATGAGCTGGCAGTGTGGCCACTCACATTTGCTATTTCAGACATCCCACAATTGATATTTCAGAACCACCACTCAACAGGTGATCAGGTCAAAACTGAAGTGTGCTACATTTGAAGTTAATTTTCACTTAAAGGGAAAATTATATAACATCTGATAGAAGCTAAAAGGAGACACTTATCACTTCACCCTTTCAAAGGGCTTTAAGTTATTATTTAATTCCCACTAAATTACTTTGAGGCTCAGAATTTTCATCTCTATTTCACAGATAAGAAGAAGAAACCATGGGAGGTTCAAGATCTGGCCCCAGGCCATGTAACAAATCAATATCTGAGGAGAGATCAGAACTCTGCAAACTTGGTTCCCTTTGACTTCTCTGCTTTGAGGACAATGCATCTTGAAAATTGATTCAGTCTTTGAAAAGTCAGGCTCCTTGGTAAAGTCCCTGTGTCCTTTGTAAGTCAAAAACTCCTGTCATTTATTTCAAGCTTTGTGAAACTCTCTGCTTTCCAAAAGATATTGGGGAGGGGGAGTATCTAAAAACTATTGTGGAAATTGAAGAGACACAAAGTCTCCCTAATTTGATTTGTCTATTAACCACACCTATCAAGCATCCCTTAAACCAGTTTATGCCTTTCTATGGAAAAGTATATGTCTTATATTACTCCAACAGTAATTCTAGAGTACTTCTAGTTGACTTTGAGAAGAACCTAGCCAGGTTCAACTTCTTGTTTTCATTCTCTTTTTTCAAGGAAGAAAATAATCAGCAAATTAACTTATTTTGTAGAAGTAATTTTTTGGTTTTTTTTTTTGTAACCTATCCATTCCAATATAAGGATGAGCAAAATTGACTAACAGAACTAACCTAACTTTAATCATGGATATGTAAGTGGTGATCAAATTCCTTTTCTTCTCCTTGGAGAGAAATTCATACTCCTCTCAACCTCGTTTGTACCAAATTACAGAAGCTATGCATACAACCATGGCATTTGACCCATATTCACATTTCAAGTGCCTAGGAAAGAAAAGATCATTACAGCTAATTAGAGCATAAATAACTTCTTAGAAACCACCAGGGGATTCATAAGACAGGGAATGGAATGGAGAGACAGGACAGGCAGAGGAGGCAGCAGGAGAAACGAAATTAGAAGCTACAGAGTATCCATTGACACGTAGTGATTATGTGAGAGAGGAGAAAAATTTATAGCTGATCTGTTCTTATATCCATTACCCATTTTGCTCGACTCCATTCCTTGCCACACTTCTACCTCATTCTTTCAATTGCACAAATGGATATGAAATATTTCTTCAATTTTCCTTTGTAATTGTGTAATTATGTTCAAAAATTCTGATAGGATATCATTATCCTTTTTCTCCTTTGGAAAAAAGTCAAATGTCATACTATTAGTAAACACTACCTATCTATTATGATGAGACAACTCACTCCCAAATTTGCCTGTTTAAAATAATACATGTTTATTATCTCATCATTTTGTGAGTGAGAAATCTGAGCATAGCTTACCTGGATCTTATGTTTAAGGATCTCTCACAAGGCTGCAATCAAGATTTCAGCTAGGGTTATGGTCTCATCTGAAGGCTCAACTGGAGAAAGATAAGGTTCCTTACTTTGGTTCCTTGAGAGCTAGAGGATCTTAGTTCCTCCCTGGTTGTTGGAAACTCAAGTTCCTTGCCATGTGACCCCCCCTAGATTTTTTTTTTATCAGAACAAGTATGAGAGTAGAGGCAGAAAGACAGTATATGTGTGTGAAAGCAAGATGAAATCTTGTAATCTTACTATGAAACTAACATATTGTTATTTTTACACTACTTATTCATTAAAAGAAAACTATCAGCTCCAATTCACACTTAAGGAAAGGGATTATATAAAGCCATACACGATATCAGGAGGTGGAGGTCATTAGAGCCAGATCAGAATTTACCACTGTATGATTATATTTTAAATAATAAAGTGGTTTTATAATTAAGGTGGACTATAATACGTAGTCTAAGAGAACTATGTATTATAAAATTCAGTTGTGTTAGAAAATTTTTTGAATTCTACAGTTAGCAAAATTCCCTCTTGATAATCACAAGGGTAAATTTTATGTGTCAGCCTGACACAGATAAGTGATGCCCACATAGGTGATAAGACTTTATTTCTGGGTGTGTCTATGAGGAGGATTTCAGAAAAGATTTGCATCTGAATCTGTAGACTGAGTAAAGAAGATCAACTTTACCAATGTGAACAGTAATCATCTAGTTCCCAAGGGCCTGAATAAAAGTATGGTGGAAGAAGTGCAAATTCTCTCTTCTTAAGTGGGAACATCCATCTTCTCTTGCCCTTGAACACCAGTGCTCCTGGTTGTTTGACCTTGGAATGTGGATTGGAGTTACACCATGGGCTCCCCTGGTTCTCAGGCCTTCAGACTTGGATGGGAACGTTAGCTTGCAGAGGGAAAATTGTGGAACTTAGCCACCATAATTGTGTAAGCCAATCTCTCATAATGAATCTCTTCTTTTATAGCTATATATATCTTATTTGTTTTTGAAAATGATCACTAAAACACTAAGTAAATTAAAACAGATGAACTAATATCAAATATCTTCTTTCTCCAATTTAATGAACCAAGAGAGATTTGTCCAAGTTTTTGATGATCAGAAGAGTAAGTAGGGAGGGGGTTTCTGTGGGAAATAAGGTATCTCTGTGGGAGATGTCCAAAGAGAACTGTTAGTAGTCACTACTGCTCTGCTTTGAAATCTAATTCAGCCTCTCATAGTATCCCTCATAAAATCAGACAAAGCAATCAAATAGTGCCCAAGAGTATTTGTTGTCATCACACACAAAGCTGACCATGTTTAACTGATGTGGCACAGGAAGAAGCCACAACCCTGGACTGAGAGGTTGTGATCACCACATGATCCAGAGGTGGAGGGAGAAATGTCCTCCAAGAAATCAACACAGAGTTCCATGAAAAAGTCTGAGCTTGAGACCATATCAGCCTATAGTGAGGCAAACTGATGCCACCCTGATTCAAAATCTCAGGAGGTTTTCACTTAAGATTTTAGGGTGTGTGTTTATAGAATGAAGAAGTAAAGAGTTAATAATCTCATGACTCAATCGTCAGGCTGGAGGCACTAAATTATAGAACAATTCTCAAGGGCAGAACTAAGTAAGTAATAAAATTGCCATAGGGTATAGAAGAGGAATAATTATGGTTATAGCCTTCAGGCTAGAATGGCTCAGCTCAAGTATAAGTTTTAATCCCCATCTAACTCTGCTGATATCCTGTCTCTGCTAATCTGATGAATTTTACTCAAATGTCCCCAAACTAGTTTTTTGTCTATTCTGGCAAACATTCTAACCTGCCTTGCCACATGGGCATTCTCAGGAGGCGGTGGGGGTTGGTGGTGGTGGAAATAACTGAGGCCTGGGGCCATTCCCCTAAGTCTTCTGGAATGTCCACCTACATTACATTTCTACTTACAACCTGAGTATAATGTCTATTTTGTATCTCCTACCTTATGATCAGGGTAAAAAAAGGATTGGTGATACTATATATTTGCTCACTGGACCTAATAAATAGGCTCCTGATCCCTTTTTAAAGTATATGATAATTATATTAATTCAGTGCAACCACATGTACAGATAAAGAATGATTTAGATGGGCTCCTTCTTAATTTCTCAAACTATATTTTAAGCTATTTTGTAACAAAAGATCATATAACTTTATACCAATTTTCAAAAATAAGGAAAAGAAAATCAATGAAACTGAGTGAGCTTTGAGCAATAGGCTCTCTATATAATATTGTCTGCAAATTTAAATAGAGATCCTTATGTTAATTTATCAATTAAGCATTTTTGTATGAATGACACTATTTTTACCTTGAAGTGCTTAAAAAATAGACAAACTCTATTGTTTTAGTTTATGGGGAACAAAAACATATATACTGATTCATCTATTAAATATATATTAATCAAGAGCTTATTTCATGCTAGCGATTTGTGCTACTCTTTGGAAAAATAATGATCTATATGAACAAATTTCTTTGTTCCTATAGCACATATAAATGACAGAAAGCTAAATAATAAATAAGTAAACAAATAAATGCTTAAAACAATTGTAGATTGTGATAGAATATAATGAAGAAAAGTAAACTGCATTGTGAGGGAAAATAAGAACTAATTGCTACTTTGTCATAGAAGATCCTTTGAAAGAGGTAAATTTGGGCTGAGTCTCAAAAGGTTAGAAGTCATGTGAAAACTGTGAGAATGGCATTTTATGGAGCTGGGATACAAAGATTAAAGACTGCATGGAAAATACCTGACTTGTTCTAGGAACAGAAAAATAGGTCAATGTGATTTTTGGACTTACAGGGAGGAGGAGTGGTTGAAAAAGGTTGTAAGATTTTGGATTTTACAACATGGTAAGACCTTGGATTTTATTCTAAGTACAATGGAAAACCATTAAAGGTTCTTAATTGGGGAGAGGTACCTGTATCCACTTTAAAAATATCACTTCATTGATTATGTTGAGAAAGGGTTAAATTGAGGCAGAAGCAGGATAAACCTGTAGAAGAACATTGAAAATATTCAGGCAAGAGATACTGCTGGTGGCTATGGAAACATGAGAAGTCATTGATCCAAAATATACTTGAAAGAAGAAAAAATAGGACTTGCTGGTGGTTTGAATGATGTAAAAGGAAAAGTCAAAAAATGGTTCCCAAGCTTTAGTACCTGGATGAATAATGGTATCATTCACTTATAGGAGGTATAAACTATATTTATTGTGGAGGTAGAGATCAGGCAATTAGGAGCTCAAATATATTGTGTCAATGATTATAAAATACAAATATCACACACTGCACTAAGGTATAAAATATGATAATCATGAAAATGTCTTCAGTTATATGTGTAAAGGCTGTACAATTTGATAAGTGGAAAAGTTTAATCTGATACTGTTTCTGAAGGCAGTGGTCTTAACCCACAGTCTAAAGGAGGAAAGGGATGCCTCACAAATAACAGGAATAACATTCCTTGTACGAGAAAAATCTAATACTTGTATTTAAATTAGGTCTGCTCATTGGACCAGAGAGCATTTGCTCAGGAAGTGAACTGGTCCATTCTAGGTGTGAATGCTTTTACAACAGTCAGTCCCTGGATGGAACTCTCCCTCTGAGATGATTCTAAGAACATCTCTTGACACTAAACCACTCCTTGCCATAACTTGTACATGTTGTCTGAATGAATTAAATGATGGAGTTGTGTTTTGATATAAAGCAGAAAATATGGACTGATAAAGTGGAAAATATACCATGGTGGTGCTCCATGAAGGGCACTGAGGACAGGAGGTGCAGATGAGGTGGGAAGCTGGGTGACAGGGACAACTCACTCGCTGTGCTTGGGGGAGTTCTGCCCAATTCCTCAGGTTGTCTGTCAATGATCAGCAAAAGGACCTGAGTCATCCCACGGCAAAATTCCTTTTATGGGAATACATTAGTGATTCAGGGGAGCACATTCACTCTTCAGACCAGGAGAAGGCTCTTAGTGAATAAAGAGCTCCGATGCTATAATGAAGAGCATGTCTTACTTAGGCTGTGAGGGCACTTAGGTATACGGATGACTGTTACTGAGCTGCCAGGTGTATTAGGCTCTGTAGGAATGAATCCCCAAGGACTAGGTCTTTATAGCAAAGTCTCTATATTCCCTTGAAAAACAGACAACAAACATGCAGCACAATTTTTTGTTCTTATTATAATGAAAATAACAGTCTACTTAACATTAAAAATAGGGATTCTGCTTTCCTTTCATCCATTCAAACCAATTCATTGGTTTTTTGGGCATAGTTATAGAAATGTGCAATCATCACCAATATCTAATTTTAGAATACTCTTATTACTCACAGTGGGAACCCCATGCCTTTTAGTAGTCACCATTCTCCTGTCTTTCTAGCCCCTAGAAACCACAAAACTAATAGTACTTTCTATTTCTATGGATTTGCCTATTCTGGACATTTCATATAAATTAAATATATTTTAAAAATATCACACTTCACTGATTGTGCTGAGAAAGGATTAAATGGAGGCAGAAGCAGGATGATTCTGTAGAAGACCATTGAAAATATCCAGGCAAGAGATACTGCTGGTGGCTATGGAAACATGAGAAGTCATTGATCCAAAATATACTTGAAAGTAGAACAAATAGGACTTACTGGTGGTTTGAATGATATAAAAGGGCGTACATATATAGTATGTGGTATTCTGTGACTGGTTGCTTTCAGTTAGCATGTTTTATTTTTTATTTTTTTGTGACAGAGTCTGGCTCTATAATCTCAGCTGGAGTGCAGTAGTGTCATCATAGCTCACTGCAACCTCAAATTCCTAGGCTCAAGCACTCCTCCTGCCTCAGCCTCCTGAGTGAGATTACTAGCATGTGCCATGATATCTGGCTAATTTTTCTATTTTTAGAAAAATTTATTTTTTGAAAAATTTTAGAGACAGTTCTAGCCCTTACTCAGGCTGGTCTCTTAACTCCTGAGCTCAAGCCATCCTTCTGCCTTAACCTCCCAGAGTGCCAGGTTTACTTACAGGCTGGAGCCACTGCACCTGGCTGAGGTAGCATGATTTAAGGGTTCATCCATGTTGCAATGTGTACTGCATTTTTTATGGCTGAATAATGTTCCATTGAGTGGATATGCCACATTTGTTTTCTATTCATCAGTAGATGGACATTAAGATTGTTTCCACTTCGAGTTATTGTAAAAAATAATGCTATGAACATTAGTGTACAAGTTTCTGTGGACACATTTTCAATTCTCTTGGGGACATACCTAGGAGAATGATCTCTGCATTATATGATACCTCTGTGTTTAACCTTCTGTGGATCTCTCAAAATGCTTTCCAAGGTGGATACTCTAATTAACCAGCCCACTAGCAGTCTGTTAGGAACCCAATTTTTCCACATCTCTGCCAACAGTTATCACTATCTGTCTTTTTAACTTTAGGCATTGCAGTGCCTGTGATGTCTTATTTTGGTTTTAGTTTGCATTTTCCTAACCATGGGTGGTATTGACACCTTTCATGTGTTTTCTGCTCATTTGTTTGCTTTCTTCGAAGAAATACTTGTTCAAACTCCAAGTGGTTCTTATGCACACTAATGTTTGAGAGGTGCTGGTCTAGGAGAGGGTTCGGATTATAGACACTTGTATCTAGGGCAGTGGCTGCCAACTGGGTGTGATTTTGCTCCTGAGTGAACATTTGGCCATGTCAGGAGACATTTTTGGTTGTTACCACTAGGCGCCTAGTGGGGAGAACTGCAGATACTACTATGCTTACAATGTACAGGACAGATCCCCACAACAGAAATTATCCAGAACATCATTTAAAACCCTGATCAGATATCCTGTTTTCAAGTGACAGGGGTGTTTCACAGGATGTGGAACTTACAGTACTAAAAAGGAGGCCATTCCTGGCAAACCCGTTGGTTCGTTGTCCTCCCTCAAAGGGCCACGTGTGCCTTAGGTTCTCAGATTCTAGCACTCATGGATGACAGAGAGAGTTCATGGTGTCTAAAAAAGGCTGGAAAGCTTCTCAAAGACTCCTGCACACTCACCCTGGGAGTTTTCAGGTGGCTCTTGACAGTCAGAGCCTCATAGCAAATCCAGGCTTCTCTGCAGCTTCTGCCTCTCTACGCATTGTGAGCCAGCCCCAGCTGCTAGAGGTTGCTGACTCTGCTAGAACTGAGTGACTGTGGCCCAGCATCTGAGTCTCGCTGCCACCTTTGCCCCTCTCCTCTTCCTTTACAAAGAGGCATAACAATGGGAACAATATGGTACAGGATGGCTGAGTGGAGTCCAGGGACAAAGGCGCAAAAACCATCAGAGCCTGTCTAGTTGCAGAGTGGTGGAATCACAGACTGTTAGAAGCAGAAAGGACCCTGGAGAGCATGTCCAGCCTCCTGATTATCTGGAGTCCATGTGGCTCAATTCTTGAACAAAAAGCTGTATGTTAGGTTCATTACCACTTAGGGGTCATGTGAGAATAATTCCCTTTTACTTGTCATGATGGAAAAAGGAAATAAAAAACTTCCCTTTTAAAATCCTAGACACCACATTGGAGAAGGTTCAGTCGCATTTAGAGAAGGAAGTGTTTATGACCCAGCTCAGCCAAGTTAAGTAGTGACAGATGGTTATGTTATGGAGAGAGCCGAGGTTCTCAAATTAGAGTGTGCATCAGAACCACCTGCAGGGCTTGGTCAAAGACAAAGCCATCTCCAAGGTAAATGATTCAGTAGATCTAGGTGGGTAAAATCTGAGAACCACAATTCTAACAAGCTCTGATTTCTGAGTGGAATGAGAGGCTATGGCACTCCAGACCCTCCCTACTCAAAGTGTGGTGCATGGGTCAGCAAGTCAAGGGCAGCTGAGAGCTGTGAAAAATGGATGATCTCAGGCCTCACTCAAGGCTGGCTCAGCAAGAATCTGAATTTTGACAAGATCCCTGGTTGAAATGTGTGCACATGAAAGTTTGAGAAGTGCTGGTCACGATGATTTAGTGGAAAGCTCGTGCTGTTAATGATGCTCTAAGCCAGAGCTTGTGTACACATTGGAATCATCTGAGGATAGTTTGAAAATGCCCCTTGCTGGAACATGAGGCCAATTAAATCAGAACCTGTGGGGGTGGGAGCTAGTGTTTTGAAGGTCCCCAGATAATTTCAGTGTGGGGCCACATTGTGAAGCTCTGCTTTAAACCCAGTGTACTTGGCAACATCAGCTAAAGCCAGTTGCCTGCAAAACCCACCCTGGCCAGATACCTGCTTATCTGCTCCTTCTGTCACCTTGTGACTGCTTGCAAATTTCCAGTCACTGCTTTGAACTTTGAGTCATACCATTTGTCCTCTTCTGTTGAATGACTTGCTCTGGCTCCCTGATTGCTTCTCTAAACACTACTTTTTTTATTCCATTGTAGGTGGAAAGGAGCATCACCTTTAATATCCATATTCAATATTGAATAATAATAATCATGAATTGATATTACTGAATATTAATATCCTTTAATTCAATATTGATCAATGTTGAGCAATCTTGAGGTTAGGCCATCTGCATCAGAATCTTCTGTGTGCTTGTTTAAAAATGCAGACTCCTAGTGCAGCCCCAGACTGACTAAACTAGAAGTGTTGGGGGTATAGTCAGGGATCTGTGTTGTTTTATAAACAACTTATAGTGATTATGATGTCCTTAAGAGGCAGATATCTACAGACTTAGAGCTTCTGGCCCACCTCCTCCTCTCCCTGAGTTTAGTTGAATTTGTATTAAACTTAGCATTCAAGACACGTTCTGCTCAATCATGAAATACACATTAGTGAGTGTGTCACTCCAGAGAAGCTGGCTCAGGTGTCTGTGCTACCCAGGCAAAAACCAAGGCCTGAGTAAATACCCTACCTTCTTCACTGTGCCCAGCCTCTCTAGCAGCAAGAAGTTGGAGTCTGGGGCAGCTCCCAGGAAGTCTGGGGACAATAGGGATGAAAAATTGTTTATTTCTATCTCTAAGATGTAGAGAGTATTTCTACTCCAAAACCTAGAGACACACCTGTAAGGGAGGATGGAAAAAAGGACATGTGCTCCATTGCCATGTACCAAGGTTTAGACAGCCCTTCTTGCCATGATGCAAGAAAAATCCCAGAAAAGTATTAGCCTGGCACCAATCTCCTGCAGTCTCCTCTGCTCCTGAGGGGTTCATGTGCTGTCTAGAGGTAGATCCTCCCTGTTTGATGACTCAGGCTTATGAGCTTGGTTCCTCTGCTCTACCTTGGGATCCTTACTCTCTCATGAATTTGGTGCACCCAGAACTCTAGATAGGAGACAGTTTCCCCTCCAGCCTTAGCCCTGTGAAGTCCTCATAGGGCTTATTCTACTTCTGCAGGACCAGGCTCAGCTGGCATCCATTGGCCTCAGGGAAACATGGACCAAGCCAGGCGGCTTTGACTTCTTCCTTTGAATTCCTACCAGCTCTTCTGTGCCTCCTCTAAGCATTTACTCATTCTAATTTCCTATTTAAAATGTTCTTTCCTTGGGTGGCACCTGTGGCTCAAAGGAGTAGGGTGCTGGCCCCATATGCCTAAGGTGGTGGATTCAAACCCAGCCCCAGCCAAAAACTGCAAAAAAAAATGTTCTTTCCTTTTTCATGCTACCCACTTTTAAAACTCTCTTATTCCAAGAACCAACCCTTTACGCTGGCTTAATTAAAAACAGGTATACTTTATTCTATTGCTTTGCATCTTTAGCAATCATTCATTCTTCAACTAATATTCAGGACCGCCTTGCGTGTGCCAGGTCTGATACTATATCCGATGAATGAAATCACAATAGCTCTTGCATTTATGAAGTTTAAAATCGATATGACATTTTGATTTCATGCAAATCTTTTTTTATCTTTCCTTGTAGTTTAAAATATTTTTTTCCTGTTTTCCTAATTATATTGCAAGTTTTCTGGTTATACGTTTTCTGTGTCCTGGCATCAATTTATGTTCTTTTCTTGGGAAAGGAGATGTTTTTTCCCTTAAAGACATGCAGTGAGCTCATCTTTGGCAAGTAATTTTCCAGTTTAGGATTGAAATGAGCCACAAGAATACAAATTGTGTCTCATTGCACGAAAACATTTCAGACATCTTCATCTGAACTCTATAATTTTTTATTTTTATTTTTTGCAGTTTTTTGGCCGGGGTTGGGTTTGAACCTGCCACCTCTAGCATATGGGGCGGGCACCCTACTCCTTTGAGCCACAGGCACCACCCACTCTATAAATAATTTTAAACAAGCAAAGCAGCAAGAAACAACATGATCTAACCTGCTCTCTCTGTTAAGCACAAGTGTAGACAGTAGGACTAATCTTGGAGGGAGTCCTCAGTGCCGCCTGAGAGCTGGCCTATAGTGGCCAAAATCTTTGTCCTCCTCTCCTGAGTGAAGTGTCCACGTGAGGCTCCGGAGCAGTTTTTTTTCTGCCTTGTGCCCTGTTCCCCTGAGTATTAATAAAATGATTTGTTTTACTAAGGACTCCTTGCTTTTTCAAGCCAAAACAATGATTTGAAAGTGTTTCTAAGATTTGAAAATACTATGGAAGTGAGAAGAAAGTGTAAATTTCTGTGAGAACATCAGGCTGAGGAAAGTGAGCTGTGAATGGGAATGGAAGGGCGCCATTGGAACAGTCTCCAGAGAGCTGGCTCCATTCCCCCCGCACCACATGCTGGTGTCGGCTTCTGTGTAAGCTGCAGCTGAAGCGTTTACTCTGGTTGCTATTCCAAAACAACCTCGCTGACAAACAGGCATGGTCCAGGCTGTCTTCACGCAACTCTGCCATTTGTTTGCCACAGACTAAGTAGGTTTGGTTAGAGTCCCACTTAAATCGTGATATAATATTTCTTAAAGATCACGTTGGTCAAAAAGAGCTTCTGTTATTGAACAGTAGATGAAAGTGCAGCAATCCTTTGGCAAGTCTCAGAGCTGGCCCTTGATAAAACTGTGACTGAGGATAAGTTTCTTTTTGATGCCCTCCTGGCAATACCACAGTCTTCCTAAGTGAAATTAAATCCACTGATTTCTGGAGTTGGCACTGAAATGGGGATCTCATAGTGGGGAGGGGGGTAGTTGTTCATTATGTCTGAAACTTGCCCAGCTTTTTCCCTTGGGATGTCCACTGATGGAGGGTGTAGTACTTTCTTTAATGCCCTTGCCCAGAAATCGGTAATTGAAGAAGTAAAGTACATAAAAGCCCAGCTAAGCTAAAGCCAAAACATTCAAATAGCACATCACCAAAAGCTAGAAGGACATGAAATAGGGGAGTAATAAACTATATCTAGATGATTTGAATTAACATTGTACAAGTACCCATAAGACATACAGTTCCCTTTAGGGGACTCTAAGGACATTTTCTTTTCTTCATTCCTGATATTTCCCCACATAGTGGAAGCATTATGTAGTGGAATAGACAGAGATTTTGGAGTCAGACTTGGTTTGGAATCCTGGTTCTGGGTATCTAGCCTTGAGTGAGACAGTTAACTCCTCTGAGCTACAAAGCTGCCAGCCAATAAATGGCCAGGATAACCCTATGTGCTATATTTTAGTTGTGGTTGATCACAATTCTATTTTTCAAATACTCCATTTTGTATTTCATTCCATATCCAGAGTTACTAGCCATTTTTAGAGATTTGGAAGCTACCTATTATTAATCTATGACAGTGATTTATTTGTATGAGAAGTTGGGGGCTGCTGGTAACAAAAACAAAAACACTAAAATATGGTATCAGGACATCATCAAGCACATTCTCATTTCTGTGTTGTATCTGTAATATCTCCCAGTAGTATTTCAGGATTGCTATAGACCAGTGACTGCTGTGTGCTTTACACTTTTCATCTCCCCACATGGGAGATTTTTTTGCAGTTATTCTGTTTCTGCTCCACAATTGCATATTGAACGTGTGAGGAAAAATAAGACTTTTTGTTCACAAGAGGAGCAACATCCAGGCCTTTGGTGAGAAAAGTCTTGCATTACTAGGATACCCGTACTTTAAGCTAAGAGCTGTTACTGATGGCACTTTGGGGTTGTCTCCTCAGGGTAGGATTTATGCTCTATGTATGGGCCGGGGAGGAAACGAAATATGAGAGGGTGCAAAAAAAATGTACACATATTTTTTTAATCCATACCAATATTGCTAAAACAGATGTTAACATATCCTCACAAATATTTTCGCCTAGCAATGGTTTATTGCTATCAGTTCTTTGAAAAACATGAAAGGCTGGAACACGTGGAGATTAGATCTCACCTACGGTGACCTCAGTCAAAAGAGTTTGAGAATCACTGGGCAGAGGAGGGAGAACTTGGGTTCTGTTAGTCTGATGGACAGAATTACCCAGACCAGAAGAGAGTGAATATTTGAAGGAAGACTGGGAGGCAGAAACCAGAGAGATTTCTGGTGCTGAAGAAATGATGTTTCAGATGTTTTTCAGATGTCTGTGGCCTTGGCCATGTTAAAAGTGAACATGTCCCCATGGTGCCCTACAGGTAGTCTCAGTCTTTTTATATACTGTGAAAAAGTATCCTGACAGGAGCAGATGAAGGACTAAAATCCATTGTCTTTCACTGACTATAAACCCAATGCCAGGGAAAGGAACATCTTTGTAATTTGCCTCTGGAGAGTATCTTTTAGTAAGTGATTTGTTTTTAATTGGGGAGTCATTGAGGGTACAAGATGTGTCACACACTGAGACCCCACTCCCCCTCCTTCTCTTACTCTTCTCTCCCTTTCCTCACCCCCACTATGTCATTAATTGTCATTAATTGTCCTCAAATCAAGATTGAATACATAGGATTCATACTTCTCTATTCTTGTGATGCTTTACTAAGAATAATGTGTTCCACTTCCATCCAGGTTAATGCAAAGGCTGTAAATGTTAATGGCTGAATAATATTCCATGGCATACATGTACCAGAGCTTGTTAATCCATTCCTGAGTTGGGGGGCATTTAGGCTATTTCCACATTTTGGCAATTGTAAATTGAGCTACAATAAACAGTCTAGTACAAGTGTCCTTATGATAAAAGGATTTTTTTTCCTTCTGGATAGATGCCCAATAATGGGATTGTAGGATCAAATGGGAGGCCTAGATTGAGTTCTTTGAGTTTTCTCCATACTTCCAACCAAAAAGGTTATATTAGTTTACAGTCCC
>NW_003852598.1:910400-921133 GCF_000181295.1 Otolemur garnettii | reverse complement strand
ATAGGGAATCTTTCCCCCAATGTATGTTCTTATTTGGTTTATTGAAGGTTAAGTAGCTATAAGTTGTTAGTTTCATTTCCTGGTTTTCTATTCAATTCCAAATGTCTATGTTTCTAATTTTGTGCCATGTTGTCTTAACCACTATAGCCTTGTAGTACAGCCTAAAATCTGGTATGTTGATGCCCCTGGCTTTATTTTTATTACTAAGATATGCCTTAGCTATACCAGCTATTTTCTGGTTCCATACAAAACTCAGAAACCTTTTTTCCAAGTCTTGAAAGTATGATGTTGGTACTTTAATAGGAATGGCACTGAATTGGTAGATTGCTCTGGAATGTATAGACATTTTAACAATGTTGATTCTTCCCAGCCATGAGCATGGTATGTTCTTCCATTTGTTAATGTCCTCTGCTATTTCCTTTCTTAGGGTTTCATAATTTTCTTTATAGAGGTCTTTCACCTCTTTTGTTAGGCATATTCCTAGGTATTTCATTTTCCTTGAAACTATGGTGAAGGAAGTTGTGTCCTTAATTAGCTTCTCATCTTGGCCATTATTGGGGCATATATACAAAGGCTACTGACTTATGGACACTGATTTTATATCCTGAGACATTACTGTATTTTTTTAATGACTTCCAGGAATCTTGTGGTTCTCTAAGTATAAGATGATATCATCAGCAAAGAGGGAGAGTTTGACCTCCCTTACTCCCATTTGGATGCCCTTTATTTCCTTGTCTTGCCTAATTGTATTGCTTAGAACTTCCAACACTATGTTGAATAGTAGTGGCAACAGAGGACAACCTTGTCTGGTTCCAGTTCTAAGAAGAAAAGCCTTCAGTTTGGCTCCATTCAGTAAGATATTAGCTGTGGATTTGTCATAGACAGCTTCAATCGGTTTAAGAAATGTGCCACCTATGCCTTTACTCTTCAGTATTCTAATTAGAAAAGGATGCTGGATTTTATCAAATGTTTTTCCTGCATCTATTGATAGGATCATATGGTCTTTGTTTTTGCTTCTGTTGATATAGTGAATAATGTTTACTGACTTGCATGTATTAATCCAGCCTTGCATCCCTGGGATGAAACCTACTTGAACATGATGTATTACATTTTTGATAATAAGCTGTAATCTATTGGCTAAGGTTTTGTTGAGAACTTTTGCATCTATATTCATTAGTGAAATTGGTCTGAAGTTCTCCTTTTTAGTTGGGTCTTTTCCTGGTTTTGGTATCAGGGTAATGTTTGCTTCATAGAACATGTTGGGGAAGATTCCTTCCTCCTCAATTTTTTGGAATAATTTCTGCAGTATGGGAATAAGCTCTTTTTTGAAGGTTTAATAGAATTCTGGTGTGAAGCCATCCAGACCAGGGCATTTTTTTGTTGAGATTTTTTTTATTGTCTCTTTGATCACAGGTTTTGGTAGCTTGTGTCTTCATTATTGTTGTGCTCAAGGAAATTAATGATTTCCTTTTTTATTTCTTCCTGTACCAATCTGTTATTCAGCATAAGTTTGTTTAATTTCCATGCCTTTGTGTGGCATTGAACATTTTTGTTGGAGCTGAATTCAATCTTTAGTGCCTTGTGGTCTGAAAAGATGCAAAGTAAAGTTTCAATTATTTTGATTCTGTTGAGGTTTGTTTTGTGTCCTAGAATATGATCAATTTTGGAGAATTTTCCATGGGGTGATGAGAAGAATGTATATTCTTTATTTTTAAGATGGAGTTCTCAATATACATTTATCAAGCACAGTTGTTCTAGGGTCTCATTTAAGTCTCTTGTATCTTTGTTTAATATCTGTTTAGAGGATCTTTCCAGCTACATGAGGGGAATATTAAAGTCCCCTGTTATTATGATGTTTAGGATATCATATCGCTCAGACTAAATAAGGTCTTTTTCAAGAATCTGGGAGCATTTAAGTTGGGTGCATATATATTTAGAATTGAAATGTCTTCTTGTTGTATTTTTCCCTTGACCAATATGAAGTGACCATCATTGTCTTTTTTGACTTAGGCTGTAATCTGCCAAACACTGAGATTTCTGCTCTACCCCACCATCTCAGTCCCAGCCTTTGGGCTGCTCAGTCACTAGGTTACTCACCCAAGATCTCCAGGCCAATCTCTCATGCTGAGACACTGAGGGCAAAGCCTGCAGGCACAGTTCTCCTACAGCGGTTGTGCTGGCCTCCCACAGCTGAACAATATCAGCTCCATCCCAGCTCCACAGCTCAGTCCAGGCCCTAGACAACACTCAAAGTAATCTGCACTCTCACCCAGGATCTCTCAAGGCAGTTCAATTGGGTGCCCAAGACCAGAAAAAAACAAAACAGCCCACAGGTAAGGCTTTTCTTTTTACAATCTTGCTGTTGCTGTAGTTACAACTGTGGTGGGTGGCCTTTGCGAACACACCCACTACTTGCCAGTTCTCCACTGCTTTTATCTTCCTTCTGGGGTCCAGAAGTCTCTCACTGTCTCCCTATGTTCCCAAAGGGATGTTTCTGAGCAGACCCCACCAGCCAGAGATGCCTGGAGTCTTCTCTCCCCAATCTCACCATGCCCCCCAGTTGCAAAGAAGCTGTTACTCAGCTGCCATCTTGAAAAAAATGTATACATATTTTAAGTACACATGTCAAGAAGGAATGGGTCCCGTCCTTTCCTGAAGTAGGTTTATATTTTCTGCCCTGTTGAATTTAGAGGTGACTATCTGATTTATTCAGTTAATGAAACATGAGAAGGAGTAATGTGTGTCATTTTGGAACATAAATTTCAAGAGCTAATCAGGAGTTTTTCCTGTCTCTTTTTCTCTGCAATTCTCCATATGGAAGGTACTCCTTTAATTCAGATTTGAGAACAAAGACAATGCACAGCAGAGCCACGGCTGACCTGCATTAGATTTACAGCATATGCAAAAAAACAAAAAACCAAACCTTTGTTGTTGTATGCCATTAACTTTCAAGTCTTTTCCTATCTCCGTGTTGCCTATATCAGGGTTACTAATACAATAGCTGAGGTTGTGATGAATGTCAAATAAGACAACATTACCAGTCTCTAGAACAGTGTCTAACACCAAGGGCTCTATAAATTAGGATAAAGTAGTGATTGTAGGTTCTTGCTGACCATGATGGAGTATACCCCTAATTATTTAAACTCCTCAGATGCAGCTCTAAAGAGGTTCAGGCTGGGTGTAATCATGCCTGTTATCCTAGCACTCTGGGAGGCCAAGGAAAGAGGATCACTTGAAGTCAGGTGTTTGAGATCAGCCTGAGCAAAAGGGAGACCCCTGTCTCTACTAAAATAGGAAAATTAGCCAGGTGTTGTGGTGGGCACTCAGAGTCTCAGCTACTCAAGAGGCTGAGGCAGGAGAATCACTTGAACTCAAGAGTTTAAGATTGTGGTGAGCTAGACTTAACTTGGCTCTCTAACCCAGGTGACAGAAAAAGACTCTGGATTCTGTCTCAAAAAAAAAAAAGAGAAAGAAAGAAAGAAGGAAAGAAAGAAAAGAAAAAGGCGACTCAGTCCACTTTCCTTCCCTGCACTGCACATAGAGGCCTCCTCACCATTCTAATTTCCTGAGGACAAGCTGTGCTGTAGGTCATTAGTACAGACAACCACCTCATTCTTCCAGCAATGTTTGGTTTCCTTTCCACTAAAAACATGAAAACTTTTACACAAATGGTAAAGAAAATATTATCATGAAGCATGATAATTTCATTGTATTATCTTAATATGCAAAGACCTACATAAAATAGCATATACTGTATAAGGAAAACTTTATGTAGTAATTTTTTTTTTTTTTGGTAGCCTTTCCTGCCAGGAACATGTCAATCTCTCTTTGAGCCTTAGGAAGAAATGTGGACTTACTAAGGAATTAGCTGAGAAAAATTAGCACTTTTCATAGGCATATTTTAGGGAGTTTTTATGTCCCCTATATACCAAGTAAGCTTATTATGTGTTGTTTTCTCCATATACAAAATGGAAGTAAAATATTTTCTTTAGATAAATGTGAGGGTTAAGTAAAATAATAAACGCAAAAGGGCCAGAAGAGTACTTGACACATAACTGACGCTCAGTAAAACCACAAATATTAAAAACTCAAGTGTTTAGGTTGCTTTGACTGGTTGTTCTATCATTTTGTTTACTTTTTAAAGGTGCTATCTTCAACTCTAACCATGAGGCAATTTTGTGTGCTCTTAAGGCCAACCATTCTGGGTATTATAACACATTTTCTCTTATGACAAACTGTCAGGAATTTCTCCAGCTAAAATTACTAATCTTAGAAAAACGGGAGCTTGTAAATGATTGGGCAATGATAAGAAACCCTGATGTGTGATTTATTTCAATTTCAGAAAAATTATTTTCCCTTTTGTCCCTTGGGCCTTTGAAGCAAGAGCATTTGGACAACCTGTCTGAATTATAGCCTTTTTGGTGTAGTTTAAATCATCATCACTCAGAGAGGCAGAGGCCATGACTTATAATATTAAAACACAGGCTAATAATGTCTCAGGCTGGGAGCTTGAGAATTTTGCTTCTTTTCAGCTCTGTGAACTAGCCTATGTCCCTTGTCTTCCCTTAATGCTGATTCCTTTGGTACTATATCAGATTTTCTTCCTTTTATAATTGTTGTTTGAGAAAAATGTTTTTAAGATGATATAAAGCCTTTATTGAATGACATTCCTGAAGATGTTAATACTTTATAGAAGTAAAGATGACTTGGCTTTCTAAATAGATATTGGGCATAATCTTCAAGCATGTAGTCATGGTTTGTAAGGTGCTTATTTTAATGCCAACTTTCTTGAACTTCACCTTACCTTTCACTAGTCTAGTATTATACATATTATTGAATTATCATATGATTATCTTTTAATTTCCTCTTCTCAGATTAAAAAAAAAATCACATTAAACTTTGGAGTTTTACTTGAAAACTTTTGTTCAATTTAAATCTCTGTATTTCCTAACACATAGAGTTCACTTTCACAGTTTCCTAATATCTTTGAGTTTACAAGGATAGTTTCATGTATGGTGAATATTTTATGACTCTATTTAATTTGGAGTGTTTAGTGTCACTGCAGAATGAATTATTTCTAGGAGCTCACTGAGAAAGGCTAAAAAAGTCTAGTTAAATTAAATGAACATTTGTAAAAGTGATATCATATGATGATGATGATAAGAAAATAATAGGTAGTATTTGTTGGCTTCAAACTCCATATTGGCTCTAAGCAACTGCACATTCACTCATGCAATCATACTCATTTCAACAGGAACTTTCTGATTTAAATACTGTTGCTATTGCATTTTATTGACAAACAAACTAAAATTTAGAGAGTTATTTAACAATAGTCACACCCTTAAAAAACAGAAGAAATTAGGCTCTGTAGCAATTGCTTAGGTTAAAAAAAATTCACAAGCTTACATTGCTTTTGGTTGAAATAACCCAAACTAAACATACAACATCTTTACTTTGCTCTGATTGTATAGACGATGAAACATTCTTTGATATCTTAAAATGTTCAATTTGAGGAATTGGGCAGTTGATCTATCTTGATAGTCTATTGTAGGTGGAAAAAATAAGCAGGGAGACACAGAGGTGCATGAATAAAAACAGTCTACAGGAGTCAGGTGCTTCAGGCTGGAAGGAAATCAAAGAAATTTTCTTTACTGAAATCTGCCATTCCCCCATTCTGAGGCCCTCACCAGCGGGTTAATCCTGCCCTGTGCAATCAGTTTCTCATTTTGCTGGAATCCCTCCCTGGGAGGCTGGATCTCTCATTTGCTCACACTTTTTATACCAAGCAGGTTTCGAGATGATCTTGGTTCCCAACCTACCAAAGGGTTGGTGTTCTATGTACTGGGCCCTGTTCGTACATGCTGAGAGTTCCTGCAGGTATAACTAGCTACTGGTATATACACTTAAATGCAGTTCCATTTTTTTTTTTTCTCCCCAGCATCCCTCATGTCTGTCACTGCTTGGGAGGCACCTGCTGTATGCTGAGGCCTGCTTTCCACAGTGCCTATATAAACCTCATTTCTGCTCAATGTGGCTGTTTTTCTATACATTGCTGTCTCATCTTGGTCTATTTTTCACATGTATCTACCCTCCCATCTGTACTTTCCCTTCTGTAGTCCTAGGGAAAAACTTCCTTGATCTGACTTTAATCTGGAATTGCCCTTTTCATCCCGGCAAGCATTTCTGTCCCTAGTGACTGACAGATGTCCCTGCTTACTTTTGCTCATTCCCTGACTTCTTGTCTTTGTCCCAGACATGAATTACTAGAGAAAAAAATCTCAAGCTCAATAGAATTTTACTGGGTATATAGAAGATAGGAAAATTACTACATATTAAAAACAATGAAAGCAATTAACTTCCGCCATTTTCATATTCTAAGGAAGCTACATAACATATTAGAAATTTACTCATTGTTGAGGAAAATATTTATTAAACATTTATTAAATATTTAAACATATTTGTCAAGGAACACAGAGGTGCTAAATAGCTCTGCATCTAAAAATGAAGAGACTGACCTAAAATGATCCTGGTATTTTGAGGACTGAACAGAAAGACGTGCATTAAGAGGACTTTATGTCAAATAAACAGCAAAGAACTTCAGGGGTTTTGAAGAGTTTTGACAAGTATTGAAGAAGGGAGCCCCAGAAAGGTGAACTCAGGGTCAGTTGCCTCCAGAGATCAGAGAATCAGATAGAGAACAAAAAGAAAAATGGATAGAGTGTAGATAAAGACACAAACAGAGTAGATTCATTCAAAGAAGGTTGATCAAAAGAAGTTAGTAAAAATTTTTATAGGTTAAAATGTGTTTGAGGAATCTGGGCACTGTGGCTCACACCTGTAATCCTAACACTCTAAAAAGTTGAAGTGGGAGAATCCCTAAGCTCAGGAGTTCAAGACCAGCCTGTACAAGACCTTATTCTACTAAAAATAGAAAAACTAGCATGGTGGCAGGTGCCTTATACTCTCAGCTACTCAGGAGTCTGAACCCAAAGGATCACTTGAGCCCATGAGTTTGAGGTTGCAGTGAACTATGATGACACCACCTCATTCTAGTTCAGGTGACAGACCTTATCTCAAAAACAAAAAACAAAACTAGTGTTCAAGGAAATTAATGAGATTTTAATAACATATCCCAAACTTTTAAAGAGAGATTACACACACATACAAAATAAATCCTGCAACTTCCCATCAATACCATTTGCTGAGAAGCAATATCTAATATGATGACCTCCCCAGACAAGGGGTAGAAATCTTACATTCAAGTATAATTATACATGGAGTGATAAATGGCTACTACTCACCATTGTTCTCTTTAATGACACAATATTTATTTCTTATACTGCACTTTGCATGATGTGGAGTTGTCTTGCTCATTCCTATAGTTTGTGAGCCCCACTACTACTTAATCTCTTTGAGGGTAGGATCTTGTCCATTTAGTTCACTGCTATATATCACTTGAGACCAAAAAAGTGTCTTATAAAACTTTATTGAATTTTAAAAATGAAGTTAGAAAGTTATAGAAGATATAGACCTAAGGAAATTTGTTACTGAAAGAAGCAAAAGGGATGAAATAAAGTTACAGATAGCAGAAAGAGAAAATAATTGTACCACACATATGGATGATGCAGAGATCTCTAACCTGGCATCAAGATTGATAATGCAATGGTTTATTCTCTGAGTATAGACACTATTTTTTCTAATGCATGTCTAACATATTAAAATACTGCCTGTTCTTAGTCATCTGTGCCATCTGGCACTATAATTTTTTAAAAATAGAAATGTATAGATTGTGCTTTGGCTGTTATGACTCTGGAGTACATTAAGAGAGTGCTCAAAAATAATGAGAATTTTTGAAAAAGTTCAGAATGATGCTTTATAAATTGTTAGTCTATCAGAGTGTGCCCTATTCAAACACAAGTATTTTGAACATCTCCTTTTGAATGGCCTTTACGATAAGCTACTTACATGGAAAATTCCTCTTCAATATCTGTATCCTGTGTTTTGTCCCCAAGCATCATGACTCACAGTGATGCATCATATTTACTTAGTAAATCCCAAAGACTTGACTACACCCAAAGATTTGCTACACCTTGAAGCTGTTTATATTTTTTACAAGATGTTTCAGGAGATAGTAGCCTTAATGGATATACTTCATTACATTTAAAGGCTTAATATCCACTTAATGGTGTTAGTTTTAATATATTTGTTAAGCCACCAATCTTATAATTTTTACACACATAAGTTATAACCAGTTCTTGTAATCAGCAAACCTATTTATGAGTGTCCTGTGCTCACACATTTGTTCCCAAATCACTATGTGTCATTCACTTCATGGAGACCTACAGTTTCCATCAGAGGCTATAAATAAGACAAAACTCTTGAGAATGGAAAATATCTTTATTTCCTTAGCAATATCAAAATGTTAGATTTTTAAGATATAATACTCTGTAGATGAGGTAATATTTCATTAAAAAAGGCAAATAACAAATTCTTTAGTTAAAGGCCATATTCATTCATGATTGCTATGGTTTGACTGTATTCGCTCCCAAATTCAGGTGTTGCCAATGTGATAGTGATAAGAGGTGGTTTTTTAAAGATGTAATTATGGCTGGGCGTGGTGGCTCACACCTGTAATCCTTGCATTTTGGGAGGTCGCGGTGGGTGGATTGCTTGAGCTTAGGAGTTGGAGACTAGAATGAGCAAGGGCAAGATCTTGTCTCCACCAAAAATAGAAAAACTAGCTGGGCATTGTGGCAGGAGCCTGTAGTCCAAGTGACCCAGGAGTCTGAGGCAAGAGGATCACTGGAGCCCAAGAGTTTGAGCTTGCTTTGAGTTATGATGATGCCACGTCACTCTACCCAGAATGACACAGTGAGCCTCTGTCTTGAAACAAAAACAACAACAACAAAAAAAGAGTGAAAAAAAAAGAGGTTATTACGCTATTCAGGTTCCTCCCTCTGGAGTAGGATGAAGGCCCTTGTAATGGCAGCTTCCTGCCATTTGGCCAGCTTGCCCTTCTGCCTTCCACCACATGAGGGTGCAGTGTTCCTCCCTCTAGACAGGCACCTCTTACCAGATGCTGAGCCTCCAGTGCCTTGATCTCCGACTCCCAACCTCCAGATCTGTGAGAAAACAAATTCTGTTCTTTAAATTACCGAGGCTCAGGTGTTTTGTTGCAGAGGCACAAAGGGACTAAAACAATGACAATGGAGCCTGTGAACGTTTTATTGCTAGTAGACACCAATAATTAAAGCCTGTGCATAGCATGCCCCTGCAGGGGCATTGCTAATCATCTACACTTTGCCATATTGACTTACAGTTTTATCTTCAAATTTTCTTTCATCTGCAGCCATAGAATGAAAGTAGCAGCAGTAGGTTTTCTTATTGCCTACACACACACACATAAATAAATCTCCTTTTCTTTCTTCTCTGCTGCTAAACAGATCTAAATTTGGCAGAACAAACAAGATTCCGGCTGCTGACTCCATTAAGACAGAGGTTCTCATTCTGTGTGGGTATTAACTTGCTTGAGTTTAGAAAGTTCACCTTCCACCAAAGCAAACCTTTTCATTTCTTCATTTCCTTTTCTTCAATATCATACCTACATTAAATAAACAAAAATATTGCTTTCCACTACACATGTCTATTTAGGACTCCAGGAGGCCTAATTCTATGTGTCTTTCAAATTGTCCCTTCTATGTCTTTTGATCCACTTGAATGTCCTGGATCAGAAACTTAAAGAACTACCTTCCTGCATATAGAAGTTACACCTAGAGTTGAGTGTCTAAGGTTGAAATTTGTTCTTATTACATCATCCTATCCCACACCTGGCTTCTAGAAATGTTACTCAGAACATTCTTCCCATAATCAGATATACTTTTGGATTCCTACACATCTGATGAGGGAAAATATAACAAAGAATATAGAGGCATAAAGTAGCTTTCTTCATTATTCATTAACAATGTGACCTAAAATCCCATGTCATCTCACTCTTCAGTGAAAGATGTGTTGTGGCCAAGAACATGAGGGTGATAGGCCAGCTGGCTCTATTGCACACTAGTTATTTCAGTCATGGGCATCACACTTGAAAAAGGATATTTTTCTGGAAGGGAAAAACTGGAATATTAAGTGGCATAAAGAATAATTCAAGGATTTGAGAATGTTTTCCCTGGAGAAAACTCAGAGAGAATGTGATGCTGAATAAAATTATTCTGGACATTTCCAGTGGATAAAATTGGTAAATATCACAGGCCTGGGGTTATTGCAAGGGACAGGCCAAAGCAAGAAAGAACTATTATCCCCAGTTGGTTTCACAACACTAGCTGTCTTAGTCCTTCACCTCCCGGGATCTAGTGCTGGTGATCTTGATCTGGAGTAAAATCAATTTCCCTATCAGTGCCAACAAACTAGAGAAATCCCTATTCTTCTTTGAATAAATCATAAGCATTGAGAAGCTAAAAAAGATAATTTTGTTGTTGTTTGTTTTCCTATTTTTAAATTGTTTTTTACTTTTAAAATAAAAGACAAATCAGGATCTGGCAAAGTTTTCAGGTAGAAGAACAGAGTTACAAAGAATGACAATAAAGAATATCTTTGTAGCTCAACGGGCTAAGGCGCCAGCCACATACACCTAAGGTGGCAGGTTCAAATCCCCAGCCCGGACCCGCCAAAACAACAATGACGGCTGCAACCAAAAAATAGCCGGGCGTTGTGGCGGGCGCCTGTGGTCCCAG
>NW_003852598.1:894163-909671 GCF_000181295.1 Otolemur garnettii | reverse complement strand
AACATACCATGCTCATGGCTGGGAAGAATCAGCATTGTTAAAATGTCCATACTGCCCAAAGCAATAAATAATTTTAATGCAATCCCTATTAAAGTTCCACTGTCATACATTAAAGATCTTGAAAAAATAACACTTCATTTTATATGGAATCAGAAAAAACCTCGAATAGCCAAGACATTACTCAGAAATAAAAACAAAGCAGGAGGAATCACGCTACCAGACCTCAGACTATACTATAAATCGATAGTGATCAAAACAGCATGGTACTGGCATAAAAACAGAAAGGGATATGTATGGAACAGAATAGAGAGGCAACAGATGAGTCCATCTACTTACCATTACCCAATCTTTGACAAGCCAATTAAAAACATTGAGTGGGGAAAAGATTCCCTATTTAACAAATGGTGCTGAGCGAACTGGCTGGTGACCTGCAGAAGACTGAAACTGGACCCACACCTTTCACCATTAAATAAGATAGACTCTCCTTGGATTAAAGATTTAAACTTAAGACATGAAACTATAAAAATACTAGAAGAAAGTACAGGGAAAACTCTTGAAGAAATCGGCCTGGGCGAATATTTTATGAGGAGGACCCCCGGGCAATTGAAGCAACATCAAAAATACACTACTGGGACCTGATCAAACTAAAAAGCTTCTGAACAGTGAAGAACACAGTGAGTAAAGGAAGCAGACAATCCTCAGAATGGGAGGAGATATTTGCTGGTTATGTCTCTGACAAAGGTTTAATAACCAGAATCCACGGAGAACTCTAATGTATTAGTAAAAAGAGAACAAGTGATTCCATCTCAGGCTGGGCAAGAGACCTGAAGAGAAACTTCTCTAAAGAAGACAGGCACATGGCCTACAGATATATGAAAAAAATGCTCATCATCCTCAATCATCAGAGAAATGCAAATCAAAACCACTTTGAGATATCATCTAACGCCAGTAAGATTAGCCCATATCACAAAATCCCAAAGCCACAGATGCTGGTGTGTTTGTGGAGAAAAGGGAACACTTCTACACTGCTGATGGGATTGCAAACTAATATGTTCCTTTTGGAAAGACATCTGGAGAATGCTTAGAGAACTAAAAATGGACCTGCCATTTGATCCTGTAATTCCTCTACTAGGTATATATCCAGAAGACTAAAAAATCACACTACAACAAAGATATTTGTACCAGAATGTTTATTGCAGCCCAATTGATAATTGCTAAGTCATGGAAGAAGCCCAAATGCCCATCTAACCATGAATAGATTAATAAATTGTGGTATATGTACACCATGGAATATTATGCAGCCCTAAATAAAGATGGAGACTTTACCTCCTTCATGTTCACATGGATGGAACTAGAAAATATTCTTCTTAGCAAAGTATCTCAAGAATGGAAGAAAAAGTATCCGATGTACTCAGCCCTACTATGAAACTAATTTATAGCTTTCATAGGAAAGCTATAACCCAATTTTAGCCCAAGAATATGGGGAAAGAGTAGAGGGAGGGGAGGAGAAGGGGGGAGGATAGATGGAGGGAGGGTGATTGGTGGGATCACACCTATGGTTCATCTTATAAGGGTACATGTGAATCTTTCTAAATGTAGAATATAAATGTCTTAACACAATCACTAAGAGGATGCCATGAAGGCTATGTTAACCACTTTGATGAAAGTATTTCAGATTGTATATAAAACCAGAATACTGTACCCCATGACTGCATTAATGTACACAGCTATGATTTTATAAAAAAATTAAAAAATAAAATAAAATAAAATGCCATTTCATGAATACAACAAAAGAATTTCTATGTTTGTGAATTGCTACCTAATAAATACCTCAAACTTTAATGACATAAAATGACAAATATTTTATTATCTCATGCTTCATAGATCTGGAATTTATGTAGTACACAGTTGGCCATTTCTTTACATGGGGTGTCTACAAAAGTCACTTTATGGCATCAGCTGGCAGACAAATTGGTCTGAAGGTACAAGACAAGTTTATTTACATGTTTGCAACCTTGGTGGAGAAAGGTAGAAGGTTGGACTCATTTGCTTCTGTTGACTGGAGTATCTACAGGTGACTTTTCTAGCATAGCATTCTTGGCCTTTTTCTTCTTTTCTAGCATAGCATTCTTGGTTTTGTTTTGTGTTTTTCCTAGTGTAGCATTCTTAAGACACATTAGAATTTGTTCACAGAAGCCCTGAGCTCTCAGAAGGAGTGCCCTCAGAGACAGTAAGTGGAAGCTGTTAGTCTCCTTAAGCGTGGTCAAAGTATCATGAAGGTCTCCCAATTTTAAGTGGAGGTGACATGGAGCCACCTCTTAAAGGAAAGAGTCAAAGAGTTTGCAGCTGTCCTTAGTCTTCTGCCGTACTAACTGTGGAGTTCACGGGAATGTGAGCATAAAGACTTGCAGCAGGCTGCGGTGCGCACTTTCGGTTCCTGCCTCGTAAAAAGTTAGTGATGACCTGGCTTGTCTGTGTCTTCTCCTTGCATTGTTAAATTCTGCAGCTTTTCCTTTCCAATGGTACTTGTTTCACACCTGTTTATTATGAGATGTCACTTTGGTATTATAAGATCTCTGTTCTTTGTAGAAAATTATAATTATTCTTCATATGCACTGAACATTCACTTTATTTGCTGCCTTATATTGCTGAATTTCTGCAGAAATGTTGTCTCTTTCCAATACTTTCAGTGAAGTGCTGGCTTCCAGTTTCAATATTCTAGGAATGGTTCTCCTGTTACTTTTCATCCAAACTCTTTGTGGCCTATTTACTTAGTTTTGTTGGTTCTATGCCACCTAAGTCTGTGATGAAAAGCATTGAATACTCACTCTAGCTTAGGCTTTTCACTCCCAAAATTATTGAAATTTGGGACCGGATAAAATTTTTGTGGACACTATCCTATGTGTTGTAGGGTGTTCAGCAGTATTCCTGGTCTGGACACATGAGATGTAAGTACTTTATCCCCACTATCTGGTCACCAAGGCCAATGCATTCCGTGAGGGGATTAAAATTCTCCGTTTTAAAGCCACTGCTCTGGCAGAGATATTAACTCCTCGATTAGAGTTTAGTTTGAAACAAACAAGCAAAAAAGATTCTGCCACTGGATAGAAATGTAGAATTTATGTGTATTCATAGCACAGGAAAGTACAAGCTTCACTGTTTAACTTTTTAAGACCAGAGTCTTGTGGCCTCTATGCTTTTATTTACCTAATATGAATTTTAGAGTCTCAGCCCATCACCCAATAGTAAGAAAAAATGTGTGTGTGTGTTTATATATATGTGTGTGTGTATGTATATATGTGTGTGTAAATATACATACACACCCACAGCTGCTTTATTTAATGATCTAATATCCTAGAGCCTGAATAATGCCTCTTTAAAGAAGTAGGAACTTGCTACTTGTAGAAACTTTCATCAAATTCCCATTTCTGAGCTAGACAATGTTAATTTCTAATCAGATACAAATAAACTTAAACACAAAGCAAGCCACATACTATACCATCTTTGACCTTGCACTGTATGGTTTGAGATAATAATTATTAGCATACTGTGGCAACAGGTATTAGTTACTTGTATGAGGAAAAAGAAAGAAGCACTCCAAATCTATGGCTGTACTGTCCAAACACTTCATCAGCCCTATTATACTTTCTGCTCAAGTGATTATTATAGGAAAGATCAAAAATATTTTTATCCTTTTAGGGTGATTTTGTTTCTTATAGCTTATCCTGACATTTTCTCAAATCTCAGCTCATCCATTGCTATATGGACTCCCTTTGCCTCCAAAGTTGCATCTGATCAGTTATAAAAAATACTGGACTTTTAGAGAGATTCACATGTACCCTTATAAGATGAACCATAGGCATGATCCTGCCAATCACCCTCCCCTCCCCTCCCTCTCCCTTCTCTCCATGTTCCTGGGCTAAAATTGGGTAATAGCTTTCCTATGAAAGCTGTAAATTAGTTTCATAATAGGGCTGAGTACATTGGATACTTTTTCTTCCATTCTTGGGATACTTTGCTAAGAAGAACATTTTCCAGCTCCATCCATGTAAACATGAAGGAGGTAAAGTCTGCATATTTCTTTAGGGCTGCATAGTATTCCATGGTATACATATACCACAATTTATTGATCCATTTGTGGATCTATGGGCTCTTGGATCCATTTGTGGATCTATGGGGTTCTTCCATGGCCTAGTAATTATGAATTGGGCTGCAATAAACATTCTGATACAAATAACTTTATTGTAGTGTGATTTTTGGTCTTCTGGATATTACCTAATAGAGGAATTACAGGATCAAATGGCAGGTCTATTTTTAGTTCTCTAAGTGTTTGCCAGATGTCTTTCCAAAAGGAACGTATTAGTTTGCAATCCCACGAGCAGTGTAGAAGTGTTCCCTAAATGCCTTAACATCATAACTAAGAAAAAGACATGAAGGCTATGTTAACCAGTTGGATAAAAGTACTTCAAATTGTATAGAGAAACAGTACACTGTACCCCATGATAGTATTAATGTACACTGTTATTATTTAATAAAAAAATAAAGAAAAGGCAAAGAGATTCATGCTGGGAGACAGAAAAAAAATATGGGACTTAATCTTCACCCGTGATATTTAATCATATCTCATTCTTTATTTTATGATTCTATGTCTAGGAACACTTTATATTTGCTACATACTTAATAGCTTTCAACAAATTATTGCATCTAAAACTCTTATATGCAAATATCTCCAAGTGTAAGAGAGAGCAAACCTAACCTCCTTAGGAAAATTGAGGAAGTTGAGGCAGAGTGGCGTAGCCTTAAATGGGCACTGCATGTAAATACATGTTAAATATCTCATTGATGTCTCACTTGCTTTTAAAATTAGTGCAAAATTTCCAGGCATTTGCACACAAAGATATGCATATTCATATAAAATAAAATGCTACTCCAATTTAGTTAACAGTTAAATCACTTAAAAGCATCAAATTCTCACTTGAACTTGACACCTTATGAGGACCACATCACATTCTTTGAGTTCCAGTCAAGACAATGTTATTGTATGTAGACTATAGATGAGAGGTCTAAGGCTTAGAGAGGGTGAGTGGTCTATAGAGATCAGACATCACACTGCTGAAATAATTTGAGTGTTCATTAAATGTCAAGGGCTTTGCCTTATTAGCACATCTAATCTACTAAACAACTTTATGAGGTAGATACTATTATTGTCCCCATTTTACTCATGAGAAAACTGAGTCACAGAGAAATGAAGCAACTTGTTTAAGCTCAATATCTAATGACTGATCAAATCAATGCATAAACTTCTTTTGGACTTCAAAGCTAGATCTTTTATTTCCATCCTATGTTCCTTTGTCAACTATGCCATCTAGAACTCAATTATTTTCTCTTTTCATTCAGGCAGTTCAACCTGCCTTTAGTCTATTTCTATCATGGTTGTTTTGTCTTTTATTAAACATTCAGTGATGTTTTGCCTTTCCCATTGACCTTTCCCAATACAGGATTTTGCACTGTTAGCCTTTAGTAAGATGAATGACCAACTGATTTCCTGTCTAGCCTATGTTAGTTATGCATTGGGTTCCTAACTCATGACCATTTTCTTGAGCAAGGAGAGGTGCTGGTAACCACAAAGTCAGTGCAATTTAAATTTAGTAGGCTGGTACTCTTTACATTTCTCTGTATTCTAGTCTATTGCTATGTCTTGTTCTTTTGAACCATTGACTTAGCAATTTCCCAATATCTGGAGTGACATCTGAGGCTAAGTATTGGGCTATCCAGGAATCAGAAACTAAGGAGCTTTCTTGGAATGTGAATACTAAGAGTATAAATCAAGGTGAGGCCCGTTTCATAACTAGGCTAGGGAGTGTCCCAGAGTATGAAGAAAGCTGAAAGGCCAAGTCAGAGTTCAGGGTTAAAACTTTGACATGTGAAGAAACAAAAGCTCAGAGACAGGATCATCATCATCACAATAACAACTAAAATGTTAAGAAAAAGTTATTCAGAATTCAAAAATAAGGCAAAGGGTGGGGTCATGTCCTTACAGTGTCATACAGGAGCGTGATTTAATAGATCATGCAAGGTTATTTCTAAGAGAATATACCTATGTTTGACTATATTATTTACTATTTGATTCAAGTCCTGACACTATGAAGTTATAAGAAAACTTGTTCATTTTTTTCTCTTATAGATGCAGATGATTTTGTTTTATTAGAAAAGATAACCCCAAGGATATAAATTTATTACCCTGTAGAAGATTTATAAGTTTTATATCTAACTTCCAAATCTTATTTAAGCTTTATTATTTCTGATGTTTTAAAAAATTAATAGATGATTTTGAGTGATTTTTAACTTTTGAGAAGCATGAGTGGAAAATGCAGAGAGTTCCCGCATACTTTCTCATTCTCTTGGCCCATAGAGTTCCACAGTTCTCATTAGAGGAACTACACCAGTCCCTATAGTTTCTCTAATACTTAACATCTTGTATAATGTGGCACATTCTTACAATTGATGAGTCAATATTGATACATTGTTATTAACTAACCGCATTATTTTTTGTTACTATATATAATAACAAAAATGCTACTTGAACTAACATTACAGTCTTACTGACATACTCACTTATAAGTTAAATGATTTTTCTTTTGTATGATACACTTTTTGAAATTTATTCTTTGAAATAGGAAACTGAGCCTTCAACAGATGAGATCAATTATACAAGACTGTTGCACAGTTTGTAAGTAACACAAGGAGGCAGAAATCAAGGCACAAGAAGCAAGAAGTGAGTCTTGTTCTGGAAGTGGACTTGGTGAAGAGATTGCCTCTATCACAGAGTGATACTCAGTGTACACATAAGTACCAGTGTGCACATAAGTACTAGGGTACCTTCCTGCTCCTAAAAGGAGTGAGGGCTAGAGCAGAGTCAAAGGATAGTGTCTAATTCTCTTGCTTAGTATGGTGTGACTAATTGTGCTTATTGTGCCATTAATGACTTGTGTGATAATAAATGTTCTTATCGGTAACCTATGTATATACTGATGATCTTAATTAACCATAACTTGGTCAGTATGAATATATAGTTTATTCTAGTGTATAAATTCAGGGAGAAGTAAGATTTATCCATTATTCCTTCAGTCAGTAACTTCTGGGTACCAAAGATGCTAATAGAATTTCACATCATGGAAACAATTTATAATTGATAATGCAATGTCATTCACAATGTCTTATTTAATCTTTACAACATGCTGATAAAGACAAAAAGAAAGATTTCTATCCTTATTTTATGGACGAAGGAACTGAAGGCGAGAGTCTAAATGGCTGGTCCCAGGTCAAATGGGTGTTATGTGCAGTGATGGGTCTTTGACTCATATCCTCTGATGCCTGAGTCAGGGCTCACTTTGCAGCACAACTGGATCTGGTGGGTAGAATACAACACATGTTCACGTGTACAGCATGTGCCTATGTGTTATATTATTCTCATCCCTAAGGATGGCAGGCATACTTATGGAACAATTTATAGTAGAAATAACCAAAATGATGTCTAACAAGTATAGTGCATGAGTTAAAGAAAGAGGGACATCTGGGTGAGCAGAGTATTCAGAAATGTCACTTTGAAGATAGACTTTCAACCGAACTTTGAAAGAAAGGCATTTGACTAGGAAGAGGAAAGAATAAAAAAAACATAGAAAATAAGAATTTAGTTAATATCAAAAAGTGTCCCATTTAACGCTTTGGAACCACTGGCTGATCAGTCCACTAGTGAACGTGCAGCCTTTCTCTTAGACCATTTTGCCACCCTTTCTTATAGTTGTCTCAACTGTCCTAACAACAACATAAAACTCCAACCTTTTGAAAAAGAAACTGTATTTGCCTTTTTACATTCATATTTGCAATCTTACAGAAGGATTAGCTTCCAACCTTTGTAATGTTTTTATTCCCAGTCTCCTGGCCTAGCATGAGAACTTCTGCTTCTAGCATGAAATCCAAATCCTGAGCTTATTCAGAAGTTTATTTCCAAGCTTTAATCTTCTCAAACACCAAACTGTAGGTGAAAACATTTTTAAAACATGAGTTCATATCCCTTAAGTACTTTTTCAGTTTTTCATGCTATCTAACACAGTGAAAATATTTTATAATGTTGAACATGCAGATCTTAGAATATACTTATGGCATAAGCTTTCTGGTGTTAGAGAATATGTATAGAAAGATGTAATTTGGGTCACAGAGGTATACAACTATGGTATCAACAAAAATCTCATGTTGGGGCTGGGTATAATGGCTCACACCTGCGTTCCCAGTATTCTTGGAGGCTGAGGCAGGAGGATCCCTTGAGCTCAGGAGTTCCAGACAAGCCTGAGCAAGAGCAAGACTCTATCACTATTAAAAATGGAAAAAAATCAGCTGGGTGTTGTGGTGGGCACCTGTACTCCCAGCTACTAGGGACGCTGAGGCTGGAGGATTGCTTGGACTCGGGAGTTTGAAGTTGTTGTGAGCTAGGCTGAGGCGACAGCACTCTAGGTTGGCAATAGAGTGAGACTTTGTCTCAAAAATAAAATATAATAAAATAAATTAATTAAAAAAATAAAATCTATTCATTTAAAAATATCACATCAGAAATATCATAACGATTGCCTGATCAGGTCATATTTAGTAGTGTGGTTCAAGATCATTTAGGACGTTATACTGGAGTTGGGAAAAAGTCCTACAAGAATTTTTCATAGAGAAATTGGTTCAGCTTTGTTAGTGACTTGTGTGAGGTACAGAGGAGTTGAGTTCCCTAAAAATTTTTCTGGGCATGGATGTATGAGATTTTCTCATTTCTGTAAGCTTTTCCTATCTGTGTCTTACTCCTATAAACGTGTGTTCTCAGGGGATTAGCAAATACACCCTAACAGCTAACCCAGGTGCTGCCTTACAAAGATTAATTTCTTCCTGAAGGAAGTAAATTTTTATATTAAGCTTACAGAACATAAAACCTTAAATCCAAATGAATGATTATACAATGAATGAAATTACATGAGGTAGGGCTGACATTTTGAAATATGAGGCTTTGCCCAATTCTTCATCAAATTAGATCATTTAGATGAACATGTACCCTGTTGCTATCTACAGCCAGTGTTACTGCAGAGGTGTTAATGCGTTAAATTCATCGTAAGCAGCAGCCCTGAGTTCAGAAAAGATTAAAGTAAATCTTTAGAGCAAAGACTTTGAAATAAGCTTAGAATTTGGATTGGGTGCAGGATATAAAATTACTGTGTAGAAATGGAAATGGAAATGCTCTTAACTTGGAGGCATTGCTTTTTATTGGCCAGAAAAAGAAAAAAGAAAAAAGAAAGGAAGGAGACAAGGAGGTAGACACCCCTCCCCACTCTTGATATGAAGGAAAATGTTGAGGAAAGTGAAGCTCAGAGCTCAGAGAGAGTCAGAGAAAGTCAGTGTGTTGTGAAACGTGTCTTAATTAAATATGAAGCAGTCCTGGGAAGGATGCTAGAGTAATCTAAGAGAGTTGCTGATTCAAGTGCCTTATTAATAGCTGCCTGTAGCTTGTAGTGAGTTACTTGCAGTGTTTATCTAATTTCAATGATGAGGCATTTATTATAATTCTTGCTGATAAAATAAAATAGAATTGAGGTTTAAAAACATTTACAAAAGGCAAGCAAGCAAGTTATATCTCAATATTTACTTCCAAGGAATAATAAATACAGGTCCCCAACTGTAAGTCTTCGTAATTCATAAATACTTGGATTTCTGAAGATTTTACCATGAGCCACCATACCCGGCCTATATTCAAGTATTAACAGGGTATCAGTATAGTCTTTGGAAGAGGATTTCTTCATTAAGAAATCTACCTTCTACTTTCCTAAATAGTAATTCTTAAATGTATGTGCCCCAAGGATGAAAACTGTTTCCTCCTTCCCAGAAGTACATTCCTAAAGACATTAATTTGGAGTTTAATAAAATAAATGTTTCAAACTCAAATCAGTTTGGACGTGACGGTTGTATCAGTTATCGATTGTTGTGTAACAAACTATCTCCAAAATAACTAATATTGTATTTTCTCACAATTCTGTGATTTAGCAATTTGGGCTGGGCCAACTGGGCAGGTTTTTTGCATGGTGCCTTTTATGTGGTATAGTTATCTGGTGGCTGGGCTGGGGCTAAGGAGGTGCCAGCTGGTAGCTGAGCCATTCTCTCCACGAATCTCATCCTCAGGGAGAGACCAACTTTTTTATTTTTTAATTAAATCATAGCTGTGTACAATAATGCATTTATGGTGTACAGTGTGCTGGTATTATGTATGATTTGAAATACTTACAACAAACTAATTAACATAGCCTTCATTGTACTGTCTTAATTATTGTGTTAAGACATTTGTACTCTACACTTAGTAGATTTGACATGTACCCTTGTAAAATGCACCATAGGTGTGAGTTTTTAATCTGGTTTCATAGGGATCCTAAAAGAACAGAGGGGAATAGAAAGCCTTTGTGGGTTCTGGAGCAAGTGTTATATAACATCATTTTTACCACATTTAATTATTAACAGCAAAAAAAGTTGGCAAAGATTTCCAAAACTCAAGGTCCTCCTCTAACTGGGAGCATTTGTAGATAATTTGTGATAATTTTCAGGCCAAAGAATGTTTAAAACAGTTTTCTATACTATAGAATTTTACAGAATTACAGAAAAATTAGTATATCCCTGGGGCGTATCATATATGTTTATCTTTTGTGAGTGTGTGTTATCAGCTTTTGAGAGCTTATTGAGCTAGTGCCTTCAACAATATGCTCAGGGAAACTCTATTTTGTCCCATGAATTCTGTTTTGATCTTTAGGTGCACTCTTCATTGTCCTTAAGTCTATTAAACTTGTGGGGTTCATTCTCAATTCCTCTAACACCCCAAGGATATGAGATTTTTTAGCCATGAAACTAGCTTTAGATTATAACCCAAGGATGGAAGAAACCTCAGTGGTTACCCTCAGTTTTATTACATACAGAATGGAGGAATGGAAAGGAAGTAATTGTTCACAAACAACTTCCATGTACAATAAAACCTTAATTATATTAGCAGTTTTTCTAAACTTTATGTATATGAAAATTTAGTTATACTGGTTGTCACCTTTATGAGCTCTAGAAAGACACAAGTCTGTGTTCAAATCTTGACTCTGAAAAAGTAAACAAATGGGATTACATCAAGCTAAAAACAAAAGGAAGCAAGAGACTTAACAGGCATGGAAGAACATAGTTGCAAACTATATACCTGATAAAAGGGTTAATGTCCAAAATACATTACTCAGCTAAATAGTAATAAAACAACCCAATTAAACAATAAGCAAGGAACCAAAAGAAGACAGGCTGATGTCCAACAGGTAGGTACAAGAGAAAAATGCACATCACTAATCATCAGAGGAATGTAAATTAAAACTGCAGGGAGGCACCTGTGGCTCAAAGGAGTAGGGCGCCAGCCCCATATGCCGGAGGTGGCAGGTTCAAACCCAGCCCCAGCCAAAAATTGCAAAAAACAAAAAAACAAAAAAACTGCAATGAGATATCTCACACCTGTTAGAATGGCTATTATAAAAAAAAGAAAGGTGACAAGTGTTGGCGAGGGTATATATGCAAGGCAACCCTTGCATACTATTAGTGGAATGTAGACTAGTATAAACATTATGTTAAATAGTGTAGAGGAGTGGTTCTCAACCTTCCTGATGCCGCGACCCTTTAATACAGTTCCTGTGGATCGCGACCCACAGGTTTAGAACCACTGGTATAGAGGTTCCTCAAAAAATTAAGAACAGAACTAATAAATGATCCCGAAATCCCACTTCTGGGTATATATATCCAAAGGAAATGAAATTAGTGTGTTGAAGAAATATCTACAAGATAACCAATCAGTCTAAGTGTCTGTCAGTGGATGAATGTATAAAGAAAATGTGACACACACACACACAGTGGAATACTATTCAGTCATAAAAGGAAGAAAATCTGACCACATGCAATAATGTGGGTGAACCCAAAGGACATTATATGAAGTAAAATAAGCCAGGCACAGAAAGAAAAATACTGCATAATCTCACTTACATGTAGAATCTTTAAAAAGTAAAGCATAACAACCTAGTAAATACTATGGTGCTTTTAGAATTGGTTTAGAAGGTTTTCTAATTTTTATCAGAACTCCTCCTACCTGACCCTGAAAAATTAAAAAGCCAATAAAACAAAATAAAACTCAAACAGTAAATTGGTGGTTATCAGAAGTTAGGAGATGGGAGGACTGGGAAACAATATTTTACCTCTAAAACTTATTAGCTGAAAGATCTAAGACCAATAAATCAAAAATTTTAGATTAGCTTCCTCATTTGTAAAAGGCATTAATAAAACATAGGCCAAAGTGTTTGGAGGATTAAATGGAATATGCTGAAAGAGTGGTTAGCCCAATATAATCACCTCAATGGGAGCTGCCGCTGTCATCACTAGTCTTCATTTGACCCTACAGGGTTGACAACTGATTCTCTCCTTCCTTTTCATGCTGTTCTTTCAGAATAGTTCGCTCATCTGCATGTCCTCTGATCCTTTCACCATCAAGCTTCTCTGTTGAAATTTACTCTTGTGTTCTCAACTTCCATGAAAATCACTTTCTCAAAGTTCTCCCTGTATAATAGGTCCAGATTCTAAGGCTGAAGTGGGGTGTGGAAGAAAGAGTGGACATTTCAGAATTTCAAGCCTTGGAGAGAGTATTTTTGTTTTTGCTTTATATTACCTTTTTTAATTTAAATTTAATTTAATTTAAATATATTTAAGTTCAAGTGACTTTCTGTACATGGATGAATTGTATAGTGGTGATGTTAGAGATTTTAATGTACCCATCATATACAGAAAATGTTGGAAGGGCTTCTCAGAGTCACACAGAGATGCCCAGTTAGGGAATAGGAATTATCCACTGACTGCAGGACGGACGGATTAAACCTGGGCCCAAGAAGCCTCTGATGACACTCTAGAAGGTCCAGACAAAAATTCAAAGTCTAGAACATAGGCCAGGACTTAATGCAGAAAGGACAAAGATGAAACAGTAGGCTTAGTGGATTAAAAAACACAACAACAACAATCTGAACACTGTATTTTGCACATAAAATGTTGTAATATATGGTTTGGCATATTTCTGTTTGGCTGGTACATTTCTTTAAGACAGGTGGGCCAATTGTTTGGCTTTTATTTCCATTGAGGTTAGGCTATAGCTTTTGTGTTTTCTCAGTGGAAATCTGTCTTTTAATCTGGTCCTTGACTATCTGGTGTATGCTTTAGATAGAGAATCATCCTATCTTATTCATGGCATGAACTGAGACAGGTGTATTTTGCTCTTCTTATTATTTTTATTAGGCAGAGGGTCACTATGGAGAGGTTTAGATCATGACGTATTACTTATGGGATAGACAAATAAAATATCTATGTTGGGGGAATGTGGGAATATGCATGTAGTCATATGTGTGAGGCTGTGCATGGTGGAAAGAAAAACGTAGTTGAATAAAATCTATGATTACTTAGTGTTGGAGATTAACCAAGAACCTGCCCCTTGAAATGTGGTTAGAAGGCAGCACCACCTTGTCACCTACCAGAAGTATCTCCCACATTTTATGCCACTTACAATTCCTGGCTATAAAATGGGATTGACAAGAAATAATCATGTATCTTTTGAATGAACAATCTAAGCATCTATAGTAGTGCATAAGCAGTTTAACAAAGGTGGTAATTTTAATCCATAGTAATATCATTTTCTTGCATCAGGCAACATTTGCAATATGGTGGTGCATCAGGGTTTTTAGTAGTTTTGCCATCTTGACTGCCCTGTGGTGCTGGAGAGCAGGGCTACAGTTGGTTTGGAACCCAAGACAATGCCTGGCTTCCAGTAGTGTACTGGGTCAGATGGTATGATACAAGAGGAACTCCTAAAAAAGATGATGGGCTTTGCAGATTAGAGTAGTTATATAGTTAAAATTATGGAGGTAATGGGAAATTATGAAGTATGAGACTCATAATGATAAACAGCAATCTAAAAATGTACTGGAGTGTGGGTGTGTGGAGTACAGATTCCAGAAAATGTGCCCAAATGCTGACTTATGTTTTCTCTGTTTGGAACCACAGAAGGAAAGGTTGGTGTATGACGTTTCCTCTAGCCTGATGATTTGTCCCTTGGTCAAATCTTTGTTGCAACATTAACTCAAAGATTCTATAAAAGCGTACCATATTTACAACAAAGGACATTAACTGAGATGACTATGCAATGGATAAGAACTCTGTCCTTGTCAGCATGGTTGTTTTGAATAGTCAGTGGTAGTATCGATGGTATTCCCCTGCCCTAGAGACTATGGCACTAGCAGAATGACCTTGAGGAGACACATGACTAGCAAGGTGGAAGGGGGGTGTGGAGGTCCATAGCCTCTCAGTCTTTTCTCTCATGCCCATGTGGGGACCTGAATGTGGAGGAATTTTTAACTATTCAAAGTGGTGCTTTTGAGTCAGACTGGGTTTCCCTGCACACTGTGCTATGGTCTAACCTGTATCCTCTCTTAAAGGTAAGTAACGTTGGCTCTGGGTGTACCCTCTGTGTCTTGTGAGTTTGCTTGTTACTCTGCACTCCAGGCCACTGTTGCTGTTCAATCCTAGAGCTTCAGATGGCATGATGAGTTTTGACTGAGAATTGGTTATTATGACCTTTGGACTTGTGCAGTCTCAGGGACCTTCCTTGAAAAGCCTTTGTCAGGTCCGGTTTGCATTCATCTTGATAACTACGCAGTGTTTTGAATTTAACCGCAGCTCTTCCTTGGGTTTCTTTCCTCTCAAATTAATTCTATGACATTGTTCTTGATCTTCTTACACAACGATGACACCATCTCTGCTGAGTATGCCTCTTTCTCAGCTGGCAGTATTCTTCTGAGGTGCTACACTCTGGGTCTTCCTACCTACCAGTTCCCAAAGGCTGGAAACCCATCCACCATGCTTGTATAAGGTTTTTATTGCTACGTAACAAACTACTGAAAAAGCAGCAGCTTAAATCAATACCCATTTTTATTATTCAGTTTTCACAGGTCAAGAAGTCTGGGCACAGCAGAGCTGGGACCTCTGCTTGAGTCTCCTAAGGTTGAGAGATGATGGAAATGCGACCTTGATTCGATCGTTATACATTATATGCCCATATTGAAATATCACCTGTATCCCCAAATATGTACAATTCTTATGTGTCAACTAGAAATTCAGATTCAAACGTTAAAAAAAAAATAGTAATGAAAGAATTCAGGAAGAATTTCCACTAAGGACAAGGTTGCTAGAGTCGACTTGGTGAATGAAAATACCCATATTCACTTGATTTGGGGGTGGGGGGCAGGGAAAGAAAAACAATATATCCACAGGCATGAAAAAAGGTAAAATATACTTTCCATCATCTCCCTACCCACATCCTGACTAGGGACCTAAAATGTACGACAATCAGAGAACTTAGTGACTGTTCTTAAACACATGAGTTCTG
>NW_003852598.1:876385-893609 GCF_000181295.1 Otolemur garnettii | reverse complement strand
CACCATCTATATGGGTTTAATGTATGTAAATGTTATGAGCTATAGATATTATTTTCCTGATTATATTTTTGACTCAGTACTATTTTTAGGATCTATGCATGTACAGTACAGTCAGACAGTTTCTTACTTCTAACTGCCGCATAGATGATGTAATATGGACCTACCTCACTTTCCTTACCTATTTCCCTGGTGATGAACGCCAATATTCCTTCCATCACAGTAAAAACACAAAAATCTTTCTACAATCGTGATACAGACCTAGTTCATTGAAAGGTGTCACATAAAGACAAAGACAGGACCACACAGAGCAGATGTAATGTAAAGTTCATTTAGGAAACCCTTATAATTGTAGCAATTCAGAGTACACAATCTTCTGGACGCTCACTGTCCTACAGCTTAGGTCTTGCACAGGTAATCTATATACAGAATGATCAGGGTTCCAGAGACAGGCCCACTGCCCACTCTTCTAATGCTGCACGGTTGAGGGCTGTGTGGAAAGTATCCAGCCATGTGATATGAAAAATAGAGACATACGTGGCTGGATACTTTCCAGATAGTTCTTGTATCTACAGAGTGAAGGGCAACTAACATCTAAGAGAGTGTCTTGCTGGAGAGGCAGAGCTTCTAGAGCCAACAGTTTTCATATTGTTTTTCTATCGTGGGGCTCAGACTCACCAAACCAGCTTGACATAAGAGCTTGATCACTGAGGGCCATGAGTATTTGTATCTCATCAGCCTAGATGAGAATTTTTCTGGTATATACAACCAGTGGGTGAGTGCTGGGAGACAGATAGTCTTAATTTTACTAAATGTTGCCAACTGCTTCTCATGAAAGCTGTGACAGTTATGCCTTCCTCAACACTGCAGGAAATTTCTCATTTCCCCAGATTTTCACTAACATTTGTTGTTATTCCACTTTCAGATTTTTTGTTTTGCTTTTGTTTTCTTCTTCATGATTCCCATTGTGGTTGAACATTTGTGGAAATTCTGGTAGCCATTTAGACTTCTCTGCTTATGAATTGCTTATTTATAGCCTTCGTCCCTGTTTAAGTTGAGTTCTCAGCCTTTTTTGGTTAATTTATACAGTTCTTGGCATATTCTAGATCATATCTGTTCCATGAAACTTCTTGTGATGGTGGAAAAGTTTTATACTGCACTGTGGAATGTGGGAGCCACTAATTTCACGTAGCTAGAGAGTGCTTAAAAATGTGGCTAGTACAACTGAGAAGCTGAAATTTAATTCTATTTAATCAATCTAAACTCAAATTTTAGTTATCCATATGTGACTAGTGACTATGTAGTAGACAGGGTAGTTCTAGACAATATCTTTCTGCAACTTTATAGATTGCACATACTACCTTTGAGTCTCGTATTTCTTTTAATTTTGTTTATAGTTCAATTCATTTAATAGAAACACTAGATTCCTTTTAATAAAATCTATAACATTTTACCTTCTAGTTTTTAATTGCTGTGCTTTTTATAAGGATATTTCCCATGCCTAGATCTAATAAGATTTAATTTGTTTATGCTTTAGTTTTTATTATAGTGCTCTTTCTTCTTGCTTTGATTGAATTTGTTTCTCATCGTCTTTGTTCTTAAAGTAACATGCTAAGTTGTTAATTTTAGATCTTTCTTTTTATTATAAACAATGATAGCTATAAATCATTGTATAAGCACAACTTTAGCTGTGTCCCATAACTTTGGCATGTTGCGTTTTTATTTTTATTCATATCAAAGTATTTAATAATTTACCTTGTTATTTCTTCTATGATTCATTATTTAGGAGTACATTGTATGATTTCCACAGTTGCAAATTTTCATATTTACCTTTGCGACTGATTTCTAATTCTACTGTGGTCCGAGAACATACTTTTAAAATTTTATTTATTTATTTTTGTTTGTTTTTATTTTTCTACTTTTTTAAAAATTAAATCATAGCTGTGTACATTAATGCAATCATGGGGTACAATATGCTGGTTTCATATACAACTTGAAATGTTTTCATCAAACTGGTTATCATAGCCTTCATGGCATTTTCTTATTTATTGTGTTAAGACATTTATATTCTACACCTAGTGCATCTTATAAGGGTACATGTGATATTTTTCTACTTTTAAAAATTTTTAACCATTTTAATATTATTGGAGCCTGCTTTGTGCTATCTGTATGTTTTATCCTGAAGGATGTTCTAAGTACATTAAAAAGAATAAACAATAGCCCTCCCTTATCCATGATTCTGCTCTTCAGGATTTCAGTGACCACAGTACAGAATGGTAAGTAATTTTGAGAGAGAGGAAGAGGGAAAGCGAGCCCAAGCACATCCATATAACTGTTATTACAGTATTACATATGACTTTTATGACAGTATTTTATTACAGTTTTTATATTTTTTCTTGCTTATTATTATCTAGTACTGTTAATATTCTACTTGCCTAATTTATGAATTGAGCTTTATCATATGTATGTATGTATAGGAAATATAGTTTACGTAGGGCTTGGTAATATCTGCAGTTTCAGGCATCCCTGGGGGCCTTGCAGCATGTCCCCTGTGGATAAGGGGGGGACAACTGTATAATCTGCCATTGCTGAGTGTTCTACAGATGTCCCTTAGGTTTAGCTGGTTATTTATGGTGTTTGAATTGTTCATTTTTTTGTTAACATTAATGCCTAGTTATTCTACCCATTATCAGAAGTAAGCTACTGAAGTCTCCAACTGTTGTCTATTTCTTCTTTTGGTTCTGTGAATATTTTCCTTAACACATTTTGGTACTCATTGCTAGGCACATACATTTTATAATTATTATGTCTTTCTGAATATTTAGCTCTTTTATTATTATAAAATGACCTTTTTTTCCCCTCTGACAATAATTGTTTGTCTTAAAGTATATTTTGTCTGACATTAGTATAGCTGCCTCATCACTATTTAGGGTGCTATTGAATAATGTATTAGTTTCCATCATTTTGATTTCAATCTATTTGTGTCTCTGAAATTTGCATTTTTTTGCTGATAACATATAAAATATACTGGGATCCTATTTTCAAAATACATTTTCCAACATATACCTTCAACTCAAGTTTTAATTTCATTTGCTTTTTTTTTATTGTTGGGATTCATCGAGGGTACATTGATTATTTGCTTTTTTGTTAATTACTGATAAGGTGGTGGTTATGTCTGATGGTGTTTTTGTTCTATGTATCCTATTTCTATTCTTTTCAGTTCTTCCATTTCACCATTATGGCTTTGTTTTGTGATACTTTCTAGATTATCATTTTCATTTCCTGTAGTTTATTTTAGCATGGTTTCTTAAGCTATTTTCATAGTAATTTTTCTTGGTATTGTAATTAACTTCTAACTTAAATCAATCTAGTTAGACTAATAACTCCTAATTTCAATAGTAGACAAATATTTGAGCCAATATAACTTCTTCCCATAGCACCTTTACATCCTTTTTATAGAAAATATGTCTTTTATACATTTCATACCCTCCCACACAGATTTATATTCATTGCTTTATGCAAATGTCTTTTTGGTCGGATAGGAGAAGAAAATAATTTTAAGCAGAAATATACTTGTATTATTTTATTAATATTTCTCCTATTGATATTCATTTTTTACTCATATGGAATGAAGTTATTTTACAGTGTCTTTTATTTCAGCCTTCAGATTTTCCTTTAGTATTTCTTGTAGAATAGTCCTACTAGTGACAAATCCCCTCATTTTCATCTGTAAACATCTTAATATCTCCATTACATTTGAAAAATAATTTTGCTCCATGTAGTCCTGGTTGGCATTTCTTTCCATGGTTTTTGATGAGAAGTCTTTTGATAATCTTTTTAAGTATTGATTATACAAGACGAGTTGCTTTTTTAATCCTGCTTTTGAAGATATTTATCTTGGTTCTCTTTAGTTTATTCTATTTGGAGTTCATGGAGCTAATTGAAAGTCACAATATTAGCTAAGTTTTTGACCATCATTTCTTCAAATATCCTTTGTAGCCTTTTCTTTTTCTCCTCTCATTCTTGGACTCTGATTATATGAAAATTAGTATTCCTGAAGGGGCCACTAATTTCTGAGGCTATATTTATTTTTCATTATTATTCATTCTTTTTTTTAATCTGTAGACTGGATGACTGATCCATCTTCAAATTCACTGAGACTGTCCTCTTGCCAGATGAAATCTGCTGTTGGATCTCTGTAGTGAATTTTGCTTTTTAGTTTCTATTTCTCAATTTTCTATTTGATTATTTTTATACCTTATATTTCTTTATTGATGTTCTCCATATAATGGGGCATTCGTCTCATTCTTGTCTTTATTTCTTTACACAGGTTTCCTTTCATTATCAGCATATACTTATACTAGCTAATTTAAATTCTTTATCTGTAAGTCTGACATCTAGCCTTCCTTAGGGACAGTTTCTACTGACCTAAATATATATATATATATATATAATATTAAATTGTATATATATATGTGTATATATATATATATATATATTATGGGCCTATTTTCTTGTTTCTTTGAATGTTTCATCTTTTTGTTGAAAGCTGGATGTTTCAAATACTATACTATTTTAACTATGGAAATGATATTCTCCCTTTCTCCTAGGGTTTGTTTCTCTTGCTGTTTGCTATCCCTGCCATTTGTTTAGTGTATTTCCTGGACTATTAAGTAAAGTCTGTATTTTTTGTTGTGTGTGATCCATAAAGTCACCATTGGTCACCTTCAATATCAGCTAATGATCAGACAGAAATTCCCCTAATAACTTGAACTAATAAATTTCCATTCCTCAGAACTTTACTCTTCCTTACCTCTTTTCTCTTAACTTTATCTCCATAATGTATTATAGAAGATTAGAATTTCTATAGTTAGTCTGGATGAAGGACATGGATTTAGAACCAAGCGAACTTCAAGTAGAAGCATTTTGCTTCTCTTGTGAGCTCTTGGGACATTGTATATCACTTACCCTTCCATTTATTCATTTATTAATTTCTTCTACAAATTCTTGTTGAATAAGAACATGTGGAATTCTGGGTCTACATCCCCAAAGAGATGACGCTTTAGAAACAGCTACTTAGATATAGCCAACTATATACAGATGAAAGACTATTCTGCAAGAAAGAAGAAAAATAAAGAGGTATAAAGAATGAGTCTTGAGGAATGCTCAAAGTTAAGAGAACAAGTAAATGCTATTATTATAAACAAAAACCTGCCTGTGTGTTAAAGGGATTTTTCTTGTGAAAGATATACCCCACAGAATTGAGAAAAATTCATTTCCTTAGAGAATGTGAATATTCTCAAAGTATAGTCTCTGGCTAGGAAGGGAGATAGGAGGTAATGAAGAGAAGATGGTTAGTGGGTATAAAAATATAGTTATATGGAAGAATTAAGTTCTAGTATTTGATACTACAGTGGGAAAATGATTTATTATATATTTCAAACTAGAAGAGAATTATAATGTTCCTAATGCAAAGAAAAAATAAATACTTTAGGTGATGGATACTCCAATTTACCTAACAGCATATCTGGGAACTTTGTAGAAATACCAAGTCTCCCACCAGCCTGTTAAAGCTGATGCTGTGGCACCCAAAGAGGAGACCAAGAGCTGAGAGGTTTAGGCCAGGTATATTGACCTGAGTGGGATAAAGATGGCATGTGCACCCAGAAGCAATTAGAGACCCCTTTTATATGGGGCTACAGTGGGGTAGGCAAATTCCACAGCTTGCCTGGAAGGCATTGGTGAGTTAGGGTCCTTTGGCATGATTTTTGGGGGGGAGGAAGGTGGGGCTAACTAGATCCTTTGTGTTCTTTGTTTTAGGAAGAGAGGAGGAGGAAGAGGAGGTAGGGCTTTTGTGGGGCCAAGGTAGGCCTCCCAACACCTAGTGGATCCGAAATCTGGGAGTTAGGCTCCAGAATCTGCTTTTTAACAAGCTTTTCAGGTGATTCTGATGTACACTTAAGCTGAGAATGACTGCTCTAACAAATTACACCCCCAGGCCTGCAGAGGTAATACATGGGAATTTTTATAAACTCATGGAGAGTAACATGCTGAATAGGATGAGCTGTTGTTGTTTTTGACAGTTTAATGGCTTGTTCTGAATGTTTTCTCTCTTTATTAATTGAAGGTGAAAGCATCAACATATGAACTATTGTCCAGGCCATGAGAAAAAAAAAATATCAACCTATACTGATAGTTTTGTCAGGCAGAAACTGGGTAGAATATTATATCCTATCATAGCACCAGGGAAGCCCTGAAACATACAAAGAATTTCTTAAATACCTGCTGAGTTATTTTAGATGAGATCAATCCATTTTGAGATTTTAAGCAGAAAAGTACAATTTTATAATTTTTAATTGGGTTGGAAGATAGTCAAACCTAATATTCTGTGTCCACTCTCTCCTTCTCCAGGGATCAACAATAAGAAATGACACTCGGCTCGGCACCTATAGCTCAACGGGCTAAGGCGCCAGCCACGTACACCTAAGGTGGTGGATTTGAATCCCCAGCCCGGACCCGCCAAACAACAATGATGGCTGCAACCAAAAAATAGCCGGGTATTGTGGCAGGTGCCTGTAGTCCCAGCTACTTGGGAGGCGGAGGCAAGAGACTCGCTTGAGCCCAGGAGTTGGAGGTTGCTGTGAGCTGTAATGTCATGGCACTCTACCCAGGGGGACAGCTTGAGGCTCTGTCTCAAAAAAAAAATAAAATAAAATAAAATAAAAAGAAATGACGCTCAAATGAATGTCCCCAAAGTCTTATGACAAAATCAATGATAAAAGAAAAATTTAATTATGCACTGAATTGACCAAGGCAGAAAAATACCTCGGACATATTACAGGGATTCTGAACAATAAAATAACAAACAATAAGCCTTGTCTGGTTAAACCAGAATTCAGGCATATGAGAGTGTTGAGGGGGAAACTTACCCTTTTCCGTGAAAGTTTGCTGAAAGATCAACTCACAGTTAAGGCAGGCAAATAAGAGAAAGAAGTTTGTTTGCCATATGCATGGAGAGAATCACAGAGTGACTATCCAGTATCCCAATTGGGTCCAGAGGTTTATATAGTCTCATTGTAAAGGGGGAGGATGAGATGAAGAATATAGGTAATTCTGTTTAGGGGCAATAACTAGTTACTAGGGAGGATGAATGGATGGGGGAAAGAGATTACTTGTAAATGCTTCTCTTTTCAAGTTAAATTAACTTAAGAGATGTATTATATTTAAAATTATTTGGGCCAGGTTTGGTTTCATTCTTGATCTTTTCCTGTGATAAATTTGAGATAATAGGGAAGGGATTAGGATAATAGGGAAGGATAATAGGGAATAGGATTGCTACTTTGTAAGGTTTAATCTGTTTTTATACAGATAAAAGGATAGCTCCTCCAATAATATCTGGTGATCTCTAGGGGCCTTTAGTTCAAAATACTGTAGATCACCTGGATAAGAAATGGCCAAACCAGAATAGAACCCAAATATTGTAGTTGCTTCAAGAGACCAATTCTATCACATAATTCCGTGCCTCACTCTCCTGTACCTGAAAAGATATCTGTTTTGCATTTTTATAGGTTGAATTATTCCCTTACCTCTACACACACACAGGTATATAGTAGAACCTTCATAAGTTAACCACCTAAGGGACTGTAACAAACTGGTCAACCTACAGAGGTGGTCAATATAAGCAACTAGGCTTACTGCACTGATATGTACATATGGTGCATGTTCAGTCTATGAAAATTAGATTAACTTAAGGAGGTGGTCAACTATGGAGGTTATACTGTACTCTCTATACTAAGGAGACATATTTTGGGGTGAAACTTTCTGAGCTCCTTCACATATGTACACCAAATTAAAAAAAAAAAAGAAAACAAATAAATAATGCTGTTCAGACTGTAAATGTAAAGTATAATAACTCCCAGTTAATTAATGGCTGTGGTTGCAGTGCCTACGGTAGGGTGTGCCTTGTATTAACATTGTTAATTTTATTATCACATGACCTGTCAGGAAGCCTGTTTTAATATCTCTTTTACTGATGGAAAACCTGAGAATCAGGGAGATTAAAGGCTTACCCAAGGCAATACAGAGAGGTAAGTGGTATAGAGTCAGGACTCAATTATGCCTTAAATCAAAACCTATGTAATTTACTGTGAAGCGTATACTGTCAAGGACTTGGAGACTTTAGAATCTGATGCTCCAAGTTTCTAATATTTTTACCTTTCATATGTTTATGTGACATTGCCTGTGTAGGTATAGAAAAATGTGATCTCCTTTCTCATCCATTGTAAGGGCCATGGCACGCTGACAACAAAATACATGTTCATAAGAGGAAAGGATTACTGATTAATTTTACAAAGTTTTACATGATATGGAAACATTCACAAATGAAGATCCCAAGACTCAGGGAAAATTGATTATTTTTATGGTAAATAAGAATGAACAGCCATGTAGAAATGTGATTGGATAAAACTGTATAGGTAATGGTGATAGACCAAAGGGTGACATTCAGCCAGGCCTGTCCAGATTCGTCTTGGCCTGTCTGTGTGGCCTTCCTTTCCCCAACCCTACCAGGGTGTGAGGAGGACAAAGTGAGGGTCTTATGACTTATTTTCAGGGGAGGTAGGATAAAGAGTGACTTCTCTAGGTTTTACAGCTTAATCTGGGAGAAGAGAGTTCTAGTTCTATAACTAGGGTTAGGAAAGAGGAATTCTGGTTTCTATGAATCCTTGGGGGGAGGTAGGTGGAGAAAAAATGAGGGAGAAGGTGAGATGGAGAAGGTCTGAAAGATCTTGCTTCTGAGGCTTTCTAATCTTTCTCAGTTCAAAATCCTCAGCACACCAAGTCATTAAGCTTTGAGGCATCATATTCTGAGCCCTGACACCCAAGTATTAAAATATACCAAACTTCTTACTCCATCTTATTAGAGCTCCGGTGAGAACACATTTCTTAGTCCTCAGATAGTTATGCTTTAACCCTTCCAAAGATAATGGAATTTTCCTTTTCAACACATAGCACCTCTTTATTCTTATTAATCACATAATGGAGATAAGAAATGGACTCCTTTCTGGTTGTACCAAGAGTCTTATACCTGGGGTATGCTTGGAATGTAAACAGAAAAGTTAAGAAAGTACAAATTCAAATTTTGGGGGTGCTACAGCAATACTGGATAATTTTCTCTTCTGCAAGTTATTTCTGGCATGTTAGATGAAAAGTCAATATTGTTTCTATAAAGGCTGATCTTGGGAAAGAAGATAAGCCTTTTCAGAAAGAAAAGGTACTTTTCAGAAAGAAAAGTACATGGGGTCATTCCGTTCTGGTGGCCTTCGGATCACAGTGCAATTTGGGAGTTACTAACTGTGTGTTCCTTAGAGGCAGTGCAGGTGGCACCCTGACATCATATCCTAATATACATAAAAGCCTAATAAATTCTAGTAATCATCATTGTTGTCATTGTCTTCATCATGGGCTTTTTATGCACAAACACAGTCTTGACACATGGCCCTCAAGGGTCCTCATCCATACAGTGTGGGCAATTCAACCTTACTAAATAAGTGATTCTGTCTATTTGGACTGGTGTGTGATCTTCAGGACCCATAAACAAGTCCTAATGGTCATGGTCAGCCTTCTGTGCCAACTCAGATGATTATTACTGTGTTGGTCAGTCTTTGGCTATTGGGGCAGGAAATGTGTCTACAAGCTATCACTGTGGATTAAAAATTGATGTCCCCCAGGGCCAGAAAGGGATCAGTGAGTGAGATTAAGAGTTCTGCTTTACCCATCTATGCCTTCAGGCTCTTAGTGTGATGCTTTCACTTTAGTTCCAGATTTCTTTTTCTAGACTGATGCAATCTCAGGCCCTCAGACACTTTTCAAAGTGTTCCTTCCTTCTTATACCCTCTTCCATGACATATTCGTGATTGTTACATTTCTGTCACCTAGTCACTATTCAATCAATCAACATTAACCAGTTTATTAGGAAAATGGGTTTGATTTCGTGAGTTTTCTCTTAGAAAGTCTCTATTACTTGAGCCCACAAAATTTCACTGCTGATGCAATCTACAGACTGACCAGCTATGCTGCTGGAACAGTTCCTGTGCCTGAGGCTCCCCTCCAGGTCACAGTGAATTAGCACAGAAGAAACTCAGTAGTTGTCAGAGAGACATGAAAACAAACAAAACAAAAACTGTTTCCACAGTCTGGCCCCCAGTGCGGATTTCCTAAAAGCCTGTCTCTCCATCTGAACCCCCATTAGTGGGCCAGGTTCAACCCCCGAGTCATGAGGGCAAAGCTGTATGCCTGTACCTAGAGACCACAATGAAAAGTGGCACTCAGATAATAGGATTCCTGTCAGCAATTGAGCTAAAAGACTCAGGTCAGCGGCCTCTTTGTTAGAACTGGGGCCAAGAGGAGCTGAATAACTCTGAACAGGAAGGGTGGCGCCTGGGAGTCTCGGCAGCCCTGTAGTGTTGGACAGAAATCTGAGAATTGGAGCTGATCCTGCAGAGAGCAAGGCTTTAGGGTCAATCAAAACTATTTCTGATACAAAACTTTTAGTCCTTGACTAGGAGCTGAGGAAGAACAGGTGTGAGATGACTGTCCTGGAGCCTACAAGGTACATCCACACACCTGCTCATGACCTCAAGCGCATTGCTGGAAATTCAGAACTTCAGAGAGCAGCTTCCTTTTTTGCAGTGAGCATCTTTTATCCCACTGCTACTGATGTGCATGTTTTAAATGGCTTGAGACTCTAAATGAGTGGCTGGCAAACTTTTTCTTTACAGGGCCAGATGGTAAATATTTTAGGCTTTGTGCTTGTGCACAGCTACTCAATTCCGCTGTGCAACATGAGAGAAACCATAGGCAATACATAAACAAATGAGCGAGGTTGTGTTCAAATTATGCTTTATTTATAAAAACATATAGTAGTCCAAATTTGGCCCTCAGGGCCATAGTTTGCAGATCTCTGTGCTAGACATTTGTTTCACTTAACTACCAAGCCTTTCCCTAATGACAGTAATGAAGGACAAATGTGTAAATCCATGGGGCCTTGTGAAGTTGATACTGCTACCTGGTGTGCTAGTCTCATGAGTGGCTTCCTTTGACTCACCTGAATAGAAACTGAGTGGTGCTTACTTACGGCAAAGCCAGGACCGATACTGCTTTTCTACTGGTCCCAACCTTAAAGGTGAATTTTCTGTGAATTTTTTGTTTAGGATGAAGATTCCCCAAGTTTTGATCATGTCATTCTCCAACTCTCTCTGCTATAGTTCAAAAGATGTTCATTGAGTCCCTTAAAGAAGGGTGGAAAGTTTTCCCAGTTGAGTTCACAAAACTGAGAGAGAGATGAAATATATTTAGAGTGGATAAGCTATCTGGAAATTCGTCAAAACACCATTTAAGTAAAAACCATTTATTTGGAAGAAGGGACTTCTATTACAGATGATATCATCTTTCAGAAAGTTATAAAACTAAGGTCCTGCTACGTAAGATATCATTCAGGGTAGTAGGAAAGAAAAGATTGGAAATGGGAACCAAGAGAAAAGTTGGCGAGAAATGTTAACATCACTGGAGCTTTTCATTGTGTTCAAGAATAGTAGCATAGAACCAAATAACCTGGGAAAGCAGATTTCTTCCCAAAGTGGAACAATTTAAAAAGAACTAAAATTTGTGGAAAATAAATTTCAAAACAACTTCTATTTTTTCACACCTGGAGCAAGAAACTTAACACATAAAGTGGCCCAACATTTAATTGAATGGTGAAGACCACTTAGAACAAAACCCTAACCTCTTCCAGATCACTTAGACTGAGAGACTACAAAAAATAGTAAGCATAAATTTCAGATATGAGATTGATCATTTCTTCAGTTTTTGCCTATTCTCTAGTTTACTTTTGATCCCTGAAGTTATTTGTTAAAAGTACATAGTGTGAAACCTCACCCCAAAGCTACTGAGTTAGATTTTTTTATGTGTGGGGACTGGGATATCTGTGTTGTTAATATACATATTAGTACATCTCAGTCATACTGAAGTTTAAGAACCACTACCACTCCCATCTCCTTGGCTAAAATATCCTCTGATTTACTGAGCGTTTGCTCAGCAACATCTATGGATGGGGCACTGCTATGAACTGAATTGTGTTTCCCCATAATTCATATGTTAGAGCTCTAACGTCAATGACAGTGCAGCCTGGAGAGAGCTGATTATGGTTAAATGAGGTTGTGAGGGCAGGGCTCTAATCCTATCTGAGTAGTGTTCTTACAAGAAGAGGAGATTTTGACACCCAGAGACACAAAGGATGTGTGCATAGAGGAACTGCTATGTGTGAAGATGCAATGAGAAGGCAGCTGTCTAACAGCCCAGGAGAGGAGCTTCAAGAGAAACCAACCCGGTAGACACCTTGATCTAGGACATCCAGCCTCCAGAAGTGTGAGTAAATAAACATTTTTTTTTAAACCACCTCGTCTGTGCTATTCTTATGGCAACTTCAGCAAACTAATACAAAGAATAATCAGATTGTTGGGGGTTGAAATTCTGACTCCACCACTGTATAAGCTTGGGAAAGTTATTAGTCTAAGTCCCAGTTTCCTCATCTGTAAATTTAAGATAATAACAGGACTCAATTCATCCATTTATTGAGAGAGTTAAATGAAATACAATTGATTATTTAACAACATAGGAGTTGCGATGTGGGTCCCCCACACAGTCCAAAATCCCCATATACATTTTGATTTTCCAGAAACTTAACTGCTAATGGCTTACTATTGACCAGAAGCCTTACCAATATGGTAAATAAACACTATATTTGTATTTTGTACAATATAGTAAATTAACACTATATTTGTATTTGTATTTTGTATGCATTCATACATGGTTATTTATACAATAAAGTGAGCTGGAGAAAGAAATGGTAAGAAAACAAAAAGACAACAATGGAAAGAAAATCATAAAGAAGAGAAAACACATCTACTGTTCATTAAGTGGAAGTGGGTCATGATAAAGGTCTTTGTCCTTATCGTCTTCACATGAGTAGACTGAGGAGGAGGAAGAGGACTTAGCAAAGGTTTATGGACTGAAGATCATGGTTGGATGGAGATTCTGGAAGCATTTGAAAGAGGGCAGAGAAATGGGAAAAGCAGGCAATGGCATATACTAAGGTGGAGATCAGAACACTCCTTGATTTTGCTTTTCCACTTCTCCTTTTTCTACTTGTGTAGTCACTGATTTCTTCTCTGGACTCCTCCTTAGGAGTGTCTGTCTTTTTCATTGATTGATAATCAATTAATTCAATTATACATTCTTTCATTTATTCATAATGCAAAGTTGTTGAGCACCAGTCATTTTGGAGGACACTAGGCTATGGTCGGATCACAATTTCACTTGTTGAGATGTAACACAGGCAATCTTTCTGCACAAACATATGTGGTTTAGGAAGATCGAATATCAAGTTTGGATGCTACAAAATCTTGGAAGATTGATCAGTAGGTTTCCTTCCTATTTCTATGTAAGGAAACCAAAGCTGGTTACCACATAACTATTAACTGGGATTGCTTGGGTGGAAACTTACTCTGACTCCACTGGACCATGTTGAAATGCTTTGCAAGTGGCAGCCTTATCAAGCTATATGTGACAAGTGTTGTAAGAAAACTGTAAGCTCGGGATGGTGGTTAGAGAATCACATCTGGATGAAGTAATCAAGAAAAGCATGTGGGCCATTGTGGTAGCTTACCCCTATAAATCCTAGCTCTCTGGGATGCTGAAGTGGGAAGGATCACTTGAGTTTAGCAGTGAGAGACCAGCTTGAGCAGGAATGAGACTCCATATGTACTAAAAATAGAAAAATTGGCTGGACATTGTGGTGGGCACTTGTCTCAGCTACTTGAGGCAGAAGAATTCTTTGAACCTAGGAATCTGAGGTTGTTGTGAGTTAGCCTGATGCCACACCACTCTAGCCTGAGCAGCTAGGTGAGATTGTCTTGAAAAAAAAAAAAAAGAAGAATAAAAAAAGGCACAGAAATCAAATCTAGGTCCTGAAGTAAATTTGAATGTCAAAAAGAGTGGCATAAGAACGAGTTGTGCTTCAGCGTTCAAGAGATCATATATCTCATTGCTGATAGATGAATGAAATTCAATATAATTATCAGCCACCCTTACTTTAGTTGTTGTTTATTGCTAGTTAAGCAAACAAGTTTTAACTCAAACATAAACAGAGAAATGCAAAGTGTTTTCAAAAGAAATAAATGTAATTAGCTTCCAAGTACATCCCTTATTCAGGCCTCCGCCGGGCTTTTCCTCTGGTCCCAGCTGAGGTGAAGAGAGGGGACTGAGCAAGTTAGTGCAGATACTCAGATGGGAAAGACAAACAGGTATACTCCTAAGAGTGGAGGAAAAACGTGGTTTCACTAGTTGCTTATAAAATTAGACTTTTGTTCATTTTTAAAATGTAGGCACAATTTCCTAGAATGCTTATTCTGAAGTAATCATAAAATAATTAGCCACTTTGCATAATCATTATCAGTTGATGATATAATTGTATAGCAATAGAAAGCTTTCCATTGATTATTACCCCGTGTATGAAAAAACACACTTTCCTGTAAATTAGTCTCATTCAAAGAGGCAGAAAACACAACACACATAGCTGAGCCATGATGTAATGCTGGAAACATTTGAATCCATGCCACTTTTTCTACGATGTTTGCTTAAAAATCCCACAGTAATTCATTCACGTTGTATAAGTTATGATGACAGGATAAGATCAGCTTTCTCATTTTCTGTCTATGATACACATATGACTTTGGGAGAAAACAAAAGTTCTATTGAATAAATTTGCCCTTGTTTCTTCTCTATTAAACTACAGGTGTCAAGAATTCAACATTAACAAAACATACACTTACTCGGCACAAATATATTTTTAATATATAAAATGTGCAAAAGTCTGTCTTTTGCCTTGTTTGTTTCTGAACATTGCTTAGTGCTGCAGAATTCCCCCCAGGGTTTTTATCTGTGAAGTACAGCGGCTCATTTGCATATTTCTAGTCTCATGAAAATTTCAGGGTTGAGGACCAAGTGACTGATGTTCTATTTTACTTGACATTTGGGCTGTAAACAGCCCCTAGATCAATCAAATTTTTGGTTTATTTTCCTATTTCTTTTAGTCATAGGATGAGTTAAAATTGTAAGTCCAATTGGAAAGCTTTATAGCAAGTCAGATTTATACTTTAGGTAAATAATGTGGACCCTCCTGGTGATTTTTTTTAAAAAAATACACACTTTGGTTTGTACTGTTTTGGTATTGGTGTTTTCCCAAACACTTCTTTAAATTATAATGGCTTTAAAACATTTCTATCTATGTAATCACCTACAGAATTTCCAAGTAAGATTACTCTTTTAATTTTGAACTTTCCATATATCTGTGTACTATGTAACCCCAAACTACAAATCAGATTAAATTTGCTAGTATCCAGCTTAGCTGAAGCCAAGGTAGATAAATTATGGTTAAATGCAGGTGAATTTTTATTTTTCAGGGAAAATATTCTTGAGATGAAGCCTAGGGAAATATTAGATACATGATGCAGTGCATATGTGATAGCAGTTAGAGGGGATGGGGGTGGGTAGTGAAGGAAAGAAGATAGAAGAAGAAGAAGAAGAAACAAGACAATGGCTCTGCTTTCTTTGGACAGAGCTTCCAAATTTACCAGCACCAGGCAGTCTGATTTCTGGCAGGACGCTATGCCTAATTAGAAGCATCAGTGCCAATCAGTACTAAAATAGGCACTGTGAGTAGTGTGCTCACCAGGACTTGGCATTTGGCCTCTGTGTGTGTGTCTCTAGCACCCAGAACTGCAGATAGATTTGTTTTCCACATGTTGACTTTACCACAGTGCTCCTGTTCCTGCTAAATCATGGCTCTTTCTTCTATTATCCTGGATCCATGTAGGAAAATGTGATCCATGATAACTCAAAGCAAGTTCAGAAGTAAGATGTGTTTCTCTGATGAGCTAATCTGAAAATAGAAAGTCTAGTAAATAGCCCAGGAAAAGAGCACTAATAACAAGGTAGGAGAGAGAAAAAACCTTAGGTCCTAAAAGATTGGAATTAAGAAGTGGGTTAGTCAAAAGCTCATGCCAAAGCATAGCGAGTGATGTGTGCATTTCACTTAGAGAAAGATTGATCTAAATAGAATACTAGAGTCAGAATGTGGTTGTTAAACACATGTGTCTGCACATACAGTATAGGACCTTAGAACTTTCTATCTAAGTTCTCTATTTCCAGAGAACTTAGATAGAAAGGTCAGTCTGATTCTCAAGATAAAAGTACGGTGAGTTATTTCAATAGGAAAACTAAAACAGAAATAGTCTATAGGGCACATATGATTGAAAACTGTGTTTCTGAATCCAGCATTCTATTTAGACCAATGTTTCTCAAAGAGAATTGCTCACATCACTTGCCTCAGAATCACAGGGTAGGGGGAGGCAGGTTCACAATGGGAATAAATAGACCTGCTGAATTAATAATACCTAGATAATCTAGATGGGAAAACTCTTGAAATTGGCCTGGGTGAATATTTTATGAGGAGCCCCCCACCCCAGTAATTGAAGCAACATCAAAAAATACACTACTGAGACCTCATCAAACTAAAAAGCTTCTGCACAGCCAAGAACACAGTAAGTAAAGCAAGCAGACAGCCCTCGGAATGGGAGAAGATATTTGCAGGTTATGTCTCTGACAAAGGTTTAAAAACCAGAATCCACAAAGAACTCAAGCATATTAGCAAGAAAAGAACAAGTGATCCCATCTCAGGGTGGGCAAGGGACTTGAAGAGAAACTTCTCTGAAAAAGATAAGTGCATGGCCTACAGACATATGAAAAAATGCTCATTATCATTAGTCATCAGAGAAATGTGAATCAAAACTACTTTGAGATATCATCTAACTCCAGTGAGATTAGCCCACATCACAAAATCCCAGAACCAGAGATGCTGGCATGGATGTGGAGAAAAGGGAACACTTCTACACTGCTGGTGGGAATGTAAGCTAATACGTTCCTTTTGGAAAGATGTTTGGAGAACACTTGGAGAACTAAAAATAGACCTGCCATTTGATCCTACAATTCCTCTACTAGGTATATATCCAGAAGACCAAAAATCACATTATAACAAAGATATTTGTATCAGAATGTTTATTGAAGTGCAATTCATAATTGCTAAGTCTATAAATGGAAAAAGCCCAAGTGC
>NW_003852598.1:869047-876301 GCF_000181295.1 Otolemur garnettii | reverse complement strand
GTATCCAATGTACTCAGCCCTACTATGAAACCAATTTATAGCTTTCTTAAAGCTATAACCCAAATATAGCCAAAGAAGAAGGGTAAAGGGAGAATAAAGGAAGGGGAGAAGGAAGGATGGGTGGAGGAAGGGTAATTGGTGGGACCACACCTATGGTGCTTCTTACAAGGGTATATGTGAAATTTACTAAGAGTAGAATATAAACATCTAAACACAATAACTAAGAAAATGCCATGAAGGCTATGTTAAACAGTTTGATGATAATATTTCAAATTGTATATTAAACCAGCACATTGTACCCCATAATTGCATTAATGTACACAGCTATGATTTAATAATAAAAAAAGAACAAAAAAACTAGATGAATATAAGAAGATTCTGCTGTCCATTGAGAAAGATATGGCTCCCTTTGTCAAAGAGTCTAAAAAGAAATACCGCAAATTGTTAAATAAGTTGAGGTTAGCAAATACAGATGTGGGAACTGAGTCTGCAGTACATTTAGGGAGAAAATTTCTAGAAGTATTCCTCATCTTAAGATTTTAAGGTTTCACAGCAAGAAGAGGGAAAATGTCAAATATAAAAATAAAATAAGTAGATGAGACAGGCTTTGTTAAATATGATAGCACATTATGGGAAAGCAGAAGAAGAATACATATCTGTTTCAAATTAAGACTGTTCAGTTTTCATTAAAAAGGACGTGCAGGTTAGTAAGTTTTTAGGGAGGATATTGTATAAAGGACACACTTTCTGAGAGGAGAAGAGAGTAGAATCAAAGGCACAAAAGTGGGGGAAAAGCTACACAAACATTGTCTTCTCTACCAGAGGCTCCCAAATCTTGTTTCCCAGAGTTATGTCATGCCTCCTGCCATCAGGTAGCTTGTTAAAAGATTCCTGAATCCCAGTGGTGAGGATTTTTGCTTCATAGTTGAAGTGGGCCCCAGGGAATTATAATTTTGAAAGGCTTCTCCTATCCATCAGGGATCCGTGTAGCAGTGTAGAATCTACTCTGGAGGTTCGTGGAGGAATGTATTTAAAAGACCTTATGTAATAGCAGCATTTTCACAGTAGCCAAAAAGTCAAAACAACCCTAATGCCCAACAAATGTTCTGTGAAGAAACAAAAAGCCTTGTGATGAAATACGACTTAAGTAGTGATGAATGCTGCTGTGTGGATCAATTTCTAAACATCCTGCTCAGTGAAAAAAAAAAAAAAAGCCAGATGCAAAAGACCACAAGTTGCACGATTCTGATTATATGAAATAACTAGAAAAGATAAATCTATGAAGGCAGGAAGCAAATTGATAATTGCCTAGGGCTGGGGATAGGAACCCAGCATAGAACCATATGGAATCTTTTTTTGGATAAAGGAAATGTTCTAAAATTGATTGTGGTGATGGACACATACCTCTATAAATTAACTGAAGAAATAGTTGAATTATATACTTACAAGGGCAACTATCATGGTATGAAAATTAAACCTCTAAAGAGCTATTTTTAAAAAATTCACTGTAGACTTACAGCTTGCCTCTCAGAGGGTGCCTGTGAAAACACCCTCAACTATAGCACAGAACTGCTGTCACTGCCACCTTCCTGGTGCTGTGCCCGTCTCAGACACCTGGAGTACTCTGAGTGTCTCTGTCTTATTTGTTCTCCAAAGCCTGGAATCAGAGTGTGGTTGTGTGTGGAGGTTGGCAGCAGGTAGGCCATGTTCTAGCAGCAAGAGTGGCTGGGGAGATGATTCTCTGGCTTTGGCTGCTTCTGTGTTGGCAAGCAGTGCCTACGTCCCAGCAAGGCTGCTCCATAGTGAACCTCCTAGAAACAGGAGGGATGCTTACATGTGAGGCATCCCATGAGATTTTGATTCACAGCTGGAAGAAGGGACCAGGACACCACTGGACACTATTCTACATGTTCTTCTGGGGCATGCATTTTTTGATATATATCTATATATTTTTTGTTTTTTGCAGTGGCCGGGTTTGAACCCACCACCTCCTGTGTATAGGGCTCTACTCTGCTGAGCCGCAGGCTCCGCCATTGGTATTTGTTTTTTTATCCAAGTGGCCTAGTGTTGCTGGAATATGGTCAGAGGAGGGCAGAGGAGGGGAAAGGTGGAATGCCGGCAAGGGCTTCCCCAAGGTGACAGTCAAGCTTTATGAGTGGTGAACTGGCCAACAGATGCTGTGTCTTGGCTCTCTCCTAGTACCTGTGAATGTTCGTGAAGGTGTACTACAGGCCTACGTGAGAACAATGCCTAGGTCCTAACACACTGTAGGCTAAACTTATTTCATGCTCCTCTTAATAACTGGGGCTCAAGAAGATGGAAGTACATGGTAAGTTTCAGAATAGGAAATGAGAAAATCACAGTAAAAAACAAAACAGTCATAGGCATTCTATGCATGTGTCAAATAATTGTAATTTTATACGAAATTCCATAAGATTTATGAGGTAGATTTTTTTTTTTTTGCAGTTTTAGCCAGGGCCGGGCTTGAACCCACCACCTCCAGTTTATGGTGCCCTACTCCTTGAGCCACAGGCACCACCCTATGAGGTAGATATTAAACTCTAAATGCACCTCTCTAAAACACAAGGAATGTGAACACTTTTTAGTACTGGCACTGTCATTTAACCAAAAAAAAACTAAAGGTCTCTCTTGTGACTGTTATGTGACATTGGACCACGTTTCTAGCACAAATCTACATTTATGTGAGCTTGTATATTTTTCTCTTTAGCATGTAATGGAGACAAGATGCATGGACTTGAGATTGGGTAGGACTTTGATAAGGAAAAGTAGGGAAGAAACAATTTCAGAAGGGTTAGTTTACACAAATGCACGAAGAGGGTGCACAACAAGTGAAAAATGACAACCAGCCATGTCGTCACATTTTCTCTGCCTTTTAGAGATATCAAAGTAATATCCTCTAAGCAGTCCTGAGTACCGAACATCCTAAATGCCTCCTACTGCATCCATTGTTTATTTATCCCACTTTGTGTGTATGAGAGCTACTTTGATACCTACATTCCTTATAACCACTATTTCAAAGTGATTGACATCCTCATTGGCTTTGAATGCCTGAGATAACACACCTTACTCTGGAATGGAGTGAAAGAGAGGGAAGAAATATTCATTCAAATTACCGGGGAAAGTATATGAAATGCTTTCCATGCACAGCCTGGAAATGAAAACCAAATCTTCCTGACTACCAATGTGAAAGCACTAGAAGATTCAGTAGTTACTTTTAAGACTGAGAGAAGAGATGTTTAAGCTGGAAATGATGAAAGGCTTTTTAATTAAAGCAGCATGAAAGATGGCTCTGCAATTTACTCTGATTGTTTTTTATCATATACTTCTAACTTCAGTAAATCCTGGGGAGGTTGGGAAGCCATTCTCTTTCCCTATCTTGGTTGCTAAATATTTCCCATTCATTATAATGCATCGCCCTTAAGAGCTGTCCAATTTCTCTATGTCTTTTCTACTCTTTGGACCACAGTGATTATAAATGGGCCTGGATAATAGAGCCTGCTCTCCTCTCTCTCTCTCTCTCTCTCTCTCTCTCTCTCTCTCTCCTACTTTCAAAGATAACAGTTGTTCTTACTGCTGTAAATAGGCATACTATGCAAACATAAGGCAGGCTTGCCTATGTGCCGTTTGCTTTCATCCAGAAAGGTAAATAGGCTCTACACACTCAAGTTCAACAAAGGACTGGTAGGATTTAATTGAAAAGAAACTGCTTTTAAAATCTCACAGAATTCAAAAAATGGTTCCCAAGGTCAAATTGAATATGGCATTGTAATGGCTGCTTAAAGCCAGTTTAGTTGTACCTCATACGAAAGCCTAAGACAACAGTTAGGGTCTGGTTCAAGATTGTAGGGGCGAACCAGCTCGAGCAAGGGTTCTTTTATATCTGTGTGCTCATGCACTATGCCATATGATACTTCCCCAAACATCTTATTACCTGGAGACTCTTGCATGAAAACCCTCTTAGAGGACAATATATTCTAGTTTCTGCAGAGCAATTCTCACTTCTCCTCTTTCCAACTTCTATCTCCATATACTTTCCTCCTTTTAAATTCTACCTCTAGAGTTTTAAGGGCCTATACTCAAACTCAAGCTCTCAATTCCATTGTGTTCCTTACTTTCCCAGATCCTACATAATTTATAGAGAATGTCTTCTGATTTGATGTTGGTTATGTCATTCGCTAAGAGTTTTTGGTAAATTACCCTAAGCATTAACGAAACCTCTGTTCCGGAAGGAATTGTGTTATTTTCCCTTGCTTTGACCTCTCCCCCAGTGCCAGATGCATAAAAGGAGATTCACAAATACTTGTAAACAACATTTGATATCTAACTTGTTAAAATAAAAAAAAGGTCCTCATAGAAGATTAACATATTAGAGTCATGAAGTTGAGTGTAACCTCTCCATTAATATATTGCCTTTCTTTTTTATTTTTTTTGGGAGGAGGATATAAATAAATATTTTATTATTTTTGTTTCACATCAATTGAGGGTACAAGGATTAGGTTACATTGTTTGCATTTGTTAAGTAAAGCCCCTCTTATAATTGTGTCCCTTCCCCAAGATGTGTGTCATACATCCAATGTGTTGCTTTTCATTTCATCTCTATAACATCATTGACACGAGGTCCTCTCAGCTTACTCAGTGTAAACACTCCCAGTGAAGAAATTTTTGAGCCAGTTTGTTTCATTTTTTTGGACAGTTTTAATTGTTTGAAAATTTTTCCTAATTATGGAATAGGGTCCTCTTCAGTAATGTCCATCTATTGGCCTAATTCTACTTTTAGAAATGGCATAAGATAATTTGAAACTTTGTTCAAATTGGAAAAGTATGTATTGGTCAGAGTTTGCAAGAGAAACAGAAACAATAGGATATTAATAGGCTATATATATATATATATAGCTATCATGAAAGATTGGCTCCTCCAATTATGGAGGCTAAAATGTCCCATGATCTTCTGTCTCCAACCTAGAGGCTCAGGAAAGCCAGGGGGTTACTCTCAGTCCATGCCTGAAGTCCTGAGAACCAGAAGAGCCAATGGTATAAGCCTAGGTTTGAGTCTGAGGGCTTGAATACCAGGAGCACTGATGTCTAAAAACAAGACGTCCTAGCTCAAGCACAGAGAGGGAATTCACTCATCTTCCACCATGTTCTATTTGGGGCCTCAATAAGTTGGATGATACCTATCCATTGGTGAGGATGATCTTTATTCAGTCTGTGAATTCAAGTGATAACCTTTTCCAGAAACAGCTTCAAAGACATTCCCAGAAATAATGTTTTATCAACTACCTGAGTATTCCTTAGTCAAGTTGACACATGGAACAACCCCCCACAAAGTCTTTCATATATTTGAAAGCAAGCATACCTACATGGCTAGGTGTTTGGCCAGAATATAAGCCACCAGCCAAGGAAGATGCAATTGTCTTTGCAACCAGGCAAATCCAAGTCATCACCTGCAACAAGCAGAAACTTCAGCTCACTGAGATGCTTGTCGAGCAATTATTATGCACCAGAGAGCTTTGAGGGGACACTAAAATAGACATCGAGAAGTAATATGCTGCCAAAGCTTCTAAACAGAAAAAAGAAAAACCTCTGGAAACCTTAGTCTTTTCCTTAGCTGAGGTATTAAGTTCCTTTACAAAATGTCTGGAGACTAGTCTCTTCTGCTTTGCTTAGAAATCTTCACCAATGCATAAACAACAACCTTGATCTAACAAGTACTACCACAAAACCATGGCATTAAAAGTTTAGTTGCACCCAAGTGTATTTAAAGTTGACTTGATAATTTTCAGTCAATTGAATAAAACCTATAAAGATGCAAATAAGTCAGTGAAGACTATAAAAATTGCACTAGGAATCACAACAGAGGTTATGTTTACAATGTCAAGGGGCATCTTGAGGTGTGTTGAAAGAGCACTGGCCTGGCACCCAGGAGATGTGATTTTTGTATTGGTTTTTTAATTGACTTACCTGAGTTCTTGGGTATGGGGGTCTCAGCTTCTGTAGCTGTAAATTGAGGAAGCTAGAATAAGTGACCCTCAAGGCTACTTGCAGCTCTAAATTTCCTTACTAAAATACACTTTTGAATTCTTCCATTCACTCATTCTCATGTTTAGTATAATTTTTCCATTTTTCTGAGAGAATAAAGCAAAATGCCTATTGTTGCCTTAATTGACATAACCAATCTGTTCCTGAAAAATTCTATGAAATTCAAATGAAATCGTCTTATAGAGATTAACTATCTTCAGGCCTTACCAATTTCCTAAATTTTCCTCAAAATTTTGCCTGCTTCTTATGCCAGACTCTATAATAGTGTGTTCCACATATTCTTTCAATACCCAGAGACCTTAGAGATTGTAACTCCTTGATCTTCCAGTTCAGGCATATAGAGTTTTAGTCCAGGGTTGCTTCCAATACAATTGCTTAACAATGTGATTTTTATAAAACAGTAGAAACTTTCATAATAAAACCACCTTCTAATTTACCTGTTTTATGTACTTAATAAATCTTCCTGTGGAGAACCACCTTCCCATCTCTGAAGCCACATTTAATTGCAATTATACAGGTGTTACAGGTCTTTAAAATCTTGCTTTTTTTCTGTATTTGCTTGCTTAATTGAAGCAAAGGAAAAATAAAAACCCTGACGGAAGGGTAATCAAAGCTTGAAATATGCATTTAGACTGCTTAGAGTAACCAAATTCACAAACTAATTACTGGCTCATCATATGTTCTGTGCCGTGTGACTTGAGATAGGAAGGGCTGCCACATATGATTGCATCTCTTTAGGCCCAAGTTGGTATGACAGACTAACGTGTGCAGAAGCTACTGAATTCTCTATTTTCATAAAGTGGAAGAGGCATTGGCATAAAAAATTAGAGTGATGCTGCTGCCTTCGGGGATAGAATGGTGAAGCCTCTCTTCCTCAAACAACCTGGGCCTTGCTCATTCTTCATCATGAAGAAAAAAGAAAATAACAGAAAGTTTTCAATGCTATTGCAATTTTATTCCCTGAGATACCTGATTCTCTATACAAGACTCTTCATCACAAGTGCTTGGGAAGTTCTTTATAACACTTTTGCTCTTTATTATTTTGCAACATTATTTCTGTCCAGTTTTGCAATTATAAGAAGTTGTTTGTAATTTCCCTATGGACAGAAGGAAGCATTGCAGTGAAAACCACAGCAGCACATACTTATAAACAACATGCACACAACTATCAAAATTGTGGAAATAAGGGACAAT
>NW_003852598.1:842146-868792 GCF_000181295.1 Otolemur garnettii | reverse complement strand
TGTTGTGACTCAGCTATTCTACATTAAGGCATTTAACTCAAGTAAATTATTTGACAAATGAGAAAATATGTTTATAGAGGGATCTTAACCATAATGGTATTATCAAAGCCAGTTCAACAAATTTATTAGACAACCTACCATGAGTTAGTAACCTGTCAGATACTGGAGAGTTTTTTCTTTAAATGAGTAAACTACACATAGGTCATGCAGGCAAGAAGCAGATAGCAGTCGAGTATGTTAAATTCTGTGACAGAGGCCCTGGAGATGCTGTAGGGGCTGGGAGATTGACCCCCTAACACAGATTAAGGAGTAAGTGGGCTGTACAGGCTTCCTAAAGGTTGCTGAATATATTTTAACTCAAATAAGAAGATAACTGATAGCATGTTCATATAATGGAATGTTATACATTTATGATATATGCAACCATTTATGTATTCTAATAGAAAAATGTTCATAATATATTGTTAAGTGAAAAACAACGAGACCAACATAAGACACGTGGGATCCACTTTTGTATAATACAGAATATGTTCATTTATATTCTCAGGCTGACAACAACTATCCTTGGTACTGATTTCTTCCTTTTCAGCATGTAATTAAATATAAAATTAACTGGTATTACTTCCCTAATTAAAAACAAAGGAATGCTTGCAGAATGAGACAACCAACATAGGAAAACAAATGGCACTGATGTCAGAGGTAAAAGAGGTACTACCTGGTCTACCTAAAGCATCCTCTTGCTGTAGGCAGGAATGCTATGTCCACCCTCACCATGACCCAGAGAGATATCCTTTAGGTCAGTGCTCCTTGCAGGGTCCCAACTGAGACAAGCAAAGTTGTAACCAAATCATCCATTCCTAATACCAAGAAAAGAGGATTCTGATAGAAAATGTGAGCAAGTAAGGATTTTTTTTCATTTATAAGTGGTGACTTCTGCATTCTGATTCATGTAAGCACCTTATGCAAATGCATTTGTGAGAATTTAAGCATCTCTGGGTAAAAGCTTCTGGACATTCAACACTAAGTATTAAACATTGTTTAGACTGTAAACTCTGAAATCACAGGTTTGGAGTGATTTCACCCCCTCACATGCCCCCTCAATTAAACACTTGAAGGGTGATTCAGTATTTTCCATATTGTTGGGCACTCTGAACTAGAACTCGGCAAAGTACGTCCTCAGAATCATACAGTGCATAAATGGCAGCTAAGCACTATGAAAATGGTCTCTACAATATTTTAGCTATATATTTGTACTAAAATAGACAAAATTTGAGCATACTTCAGTATTTACAAAACATGTGTACATATTATTGTTCTGTGCCCTTGGAAGTTCTTTCCCCCACTAAAGGAACATGTTTTAGAGAAATAATACCTATACTTGATCCTTTCCTTCAACAACTCCTAGAAACACCATAGTCCATACCAAAGACAAACACATTTGGTTTTGATTATTGTTTTCAAATAAGGTATAAAACAGAAATTTTTCTGTCAAGTTTGGTAAAATTGCATCTACTATCTAAGCATGTATACAATACTTACATAGGAATACAAAATCATGATGAAAAAATTGTCAATACTGTAGTCAATGCTATGTCATACCTATATCATCTATATCATTTGGTTTTATTCATCAGGATGATTAGAACATTGCTTCCTGTTAGAACAGGTGCCACATGGGTGTCAAGAACTATGAAGGACATTAGATTTTACTGTGTGTGCAAGCTAACAAGTCAGCCTATCAGAGTTCTAAGCTAGAAGAAATGAGACTCCTAAGTCAGAGACTATGGACTTTATTACCTGCAGCAGAGTAATGCGATTCATGTTTGCACCTGTTTTCTTTGTTCTTCAAGTTCCATGGGGACAACACAGAGAAGTCTGGATAGATGCTATGCAAGCAGTGGGTTTGTGCCAAGGACTCCTGTGCTTAGAAAACTCAAATCTTTTAATGGACTGAAAGCAAATTTGACCTTTACTCTAGAAGGAGACATTACCTTTGTTACGCTGGACAGGAAAAAAATAGGCCCTTTTGCTCTGTAGAGAGATAGTATTATATCTTTATCTTCCAAAACTATCCATATAAAAACATCCTGGAACAAAATGGTAGTTAGTGACTTGTTTGCAATATCTGTAGAAACATGAAGACTCATGGTGAATTGTCTCTTGACAATGGGCTGCATAGCTTTGTACAAAGAACAAAACTGTTTTGGCCTTCTGGTATATTGGAGTGCGTATCATTTGGGAATTTATTCAAGGAGTTTATACAACACAGTGTGGGGGTTTTGGCATAGTGTCTTTATAAGGTGAGGGACACAACTCCACACCTTCCCCTTACTTGTTGGATGGGGGTCCTATTCATATATGAAGATGAGCATATCACCACTATTGACCCTGTCACTTTACATTAGCAGAGTGATTAACAACCAACAAAGTCTTGTTTTGGCTCTATGTATATATAAATTAAATTCATCTTTAGTGATAGAGATTGGAGCTTTTAGGAAAAAATACATAGGATCAGAAACCAAATAGAGCTTTGGGAACTTGCTATTTCCTATTCGGTTTTACAAGCACATTCTCTCTTTCTACCTCTTTTCCTTTCTTGAATGCCCAGCCCTCACTGGCTGTGTGCTGTACCTTAGGTATGATTATCTTCCTCATACTGTGCCCTCATCCCACTTCTGCCCTCATCTTCCAACTTCTGGTACTCAGGCTTCTTCCTGTCTATAGCTTAGACAAGAAGGGCCTTGACTATGCCTTTTGATTTCTCCTCTCTGAGGATTCCCTCAGCTTCAGTTCTGGATGCTAACTGTCTGATTCTTAGGTTTCCTTTTGGAAGGATGATGACTGACTCAGCTCATTTTTTTCACACAAGTCTTCATCATGGGTTACCGGCCAAACTTGTCTTAAGCACTCCCTCAATATGTGTGTTCCAAGGATGCACTTTATTAAATGAATGAATGCATGAGTTTTGGTAAAATGTCATGTAGTTCAACTCCTGAGAGAGGGGTTGCAGATACTGCACCAACATGATTGATGTGGCTCATGCACTTTTATTGATATCACTTAAAGAAGTTAGAAATACATATAGAGGGCTCGGCGCCTGTGGCTCAAGCGGCTAAGGTGCCAGCCACATACACCTAAGGTGACGGGTTCGAATCCCCTGCCCGGGCCCGCCAAACAACAATGATGGCTGCAACCAAAAAATGGCCGGGCATTGTGGCAGGCGCCTGTAGTCCCAGCTACTTGGGAGGCTGAGGCAGGAGACTCGCTTGAGCCCAGGAGTTGGAGGTTGCTGTGAGCTGTGATGCCAAGGCACTCTACCCAGGGGGATAGCTTGAGGCTCCGTCTAAAATAAATAAATAAATACATACATACATATAGAAACTCAAAAGGCTTAGCTGACATATTTAAAAGCACAAAGGAAATATTTTATTGATCTTTCCTTGGTGTACCTATAGTACCTTGAACTTATTTTTATAGTATTTTCTATTTTATAATAGTATGGAACATTTTTAATGCATCTGTTTTCTTCACCAGCCTGTATGATTTTCAAAAGTCTTGGAATTTTCTTAATATTTTTTGCCTTTAGAATTCCTGGGTCTAGAGTAAATACTGGCTAAATGACAGTTGAATGAATGAATGCTTGATTGCATGAATTAATGCATAATCACCAACAAACTCTTTCTTCTAAGTTACATGGTAGAAGAAAGAAGAAAAAGGAGAGCCTCTTACCCTAATTAATGAGCAAATATTACATGCCAGGCAATGTCTGAAGGATATTCACTTATTTACTATAAGCCTGATGAAAAGGTTGCAAGGAAGTTGCAGGTTAACTTGCTTGACAAGATTAAATACCTTATCAGGTCTTATAAGTAAGAGTCAGAAAGAGATTTGAATCCAGTTATGTCTGACTCTAAATCTCAAGTATTTTTTTTTAATTAAACTGTGTTACTACCCACAGCTGCCCTGACTGCTGATGCAGATAGAATGAAATAGTAAACAGAATTCAGAACGAGTCCCAGCAACAAACAATTTATAGGCTATGAAGCTGCACGGAATACACATGTCGGATATTCCAAAAACGAGTAACTCTATTATGCTGGGAATCATCACCTCATTATAAATGTTTCCATTCTAAACTCCATTCCTTGCTCTCTGTTAATAATTCAAGCATTTAAATTTTTATTGGTTTGCAAATTGGCACTCAGGTCATGAGCCTGACTTCACAACTGTCATATCCACAATTGCAATGGGGTGACTCTCGTCTGCTTTTAGTCAAGTTGCCCATTTTCTACTATACAAATGTCCCTAATGGGAAGGAAAGACTCACTCGGTGGCAAGAAAAATCTCAGGAAGTTCACGTTTGTAGTGCAAATTAAATTTCCATTGGATTTTAGTTTAAAATGGTGCTTGGCTAGGGGCTGCCAATGGATCATCTCCCAAATTTCTACTAAAATATCAGTGAAGATGCAGAAAAAGATAAAAACATCACCTCCAGAAACTGAGACTTAAATTAGCCTATTGTCAAAATCATACAGAATTTTGATTAAATGTAAGATCAAAGAAAAACAATGGAAAAAAATACATACCCGCATGTATGTAGTCTAACAATGCCAGGAAACAGAAAGTTCCTCACTATGGAAATAGATAGGAAACTATGTTACTCCTTTCTGTACCACCAATCTGTGAGTCAGCCTTGGATCTTGCAATAGCCAAAGTGCAGCATAAAGTCATCCTTTGACTGTGTGTCTGCTTATTTTGTGCATCACAAATACTGAACTGATGCCCCTTGATGCATCAGTTCTGATGCACCTATTTCTATATTCCTTCAAAAATGTTAATTCTGGAAAGCAGAAGGGCTGGAGACAGGAGGAGGTAGCATCATCATAATATTGGATAAGTAGTTCTCCCTCTGTTTCTGCTGCTGCTGCTGCCATGAGGATGGGGAATCAGGGGCTTGGCAAGTGGGAAATGCAGCAAATCCCATTGCAAGTGTTTAATATTTCCACCTGGAGTTAGTGAAAGATTATGAAGAGTGAGCTTGAATAAGACAAACTAAAACGGCTATGCCTTTAGATTCAGCCAGGTGGTATTCACTCACAGACATCTGGGGTGACTGGGCTGTGTCTGAAGATGTTCCTCCTGGACTTTAAGGACAGGCTTCCACGGCCACTGAGCCTGAGTCCTGGCTCTGAGACTTACATGTCTGTGGCCTCAAGCAAGCCGCTTAACTACTTTGAGGCTAAACTTTCTCATCTGGGAGCTGGAGATTAAACACTCATCTCAGCAGGTTATTGTGGGAGTTAAATATGATAACAAATGGGACTAGACACCATAAAGCAAGTGTAGGAGCTTATGGTTGTGCCTCCTGCAAACACCTGCAGCATTTAGTGCCTGTCTCTATCAGCCTTTGGCCACTTACCGAAGGCTGCTTGGGAGTTACCGTTTACCTTTTCATGTATCTGGCTCACTACAAAAGTTTTGAGACATACTATGTTATGGTCCATTATTTCACTTCCAGGAAATAGTCCTCCTTTCCGATTCACCCGTGCAGGTTTCAGCTTGCTCAGCTTATCAGTGTTGCTGGGAGGGCTTCATTGGTTTCCATCTACATGGCTTTTACCTTTCTTGATTTTTATAGTGACCCACATATGTTTACCTCCTCTCCGTCCATCCAGACTGTGGGCTCGTTTAGGGCGGAACCCAGTTTTTATCCCTGTTTGTATCCCCTTCTATAATTCCCAGTCCTAGACTGACGGTGCCTGAGAAATGCAAGCTGATGCAGGTGGCAATCACTTACTGTGTGATCATTACTCAGGTAGTCTCCTGGTGCAGACAAGGAGACATTATTCTTCTGCAGGTGTGAATCACTAACTTTAATAATATTCTACCCATTTTGTAGCAATATTTACCAGGGAATTTAAGGTCCTGGGAGAGCAAGAATTCTTTTCTAATGTTTTATTTATTTATTTATTTAGGTCTGTACATTACACAAAGCCAACTGGAGATCAGATCTTCATAAATAAATCTGCTAAATATTTCTCTGATGATAAAGATTCACACTTTAGCTAGAAGGTACCACCAAAAGTCTCAAAGTCTATGTTTAGTTTTGAGATGTGGTAGCTAAAAAATAAAATGCGAACAGTCTATAACAAAGCATTTGCTTTTCTAATTCACGGAGCTAACCATTCTAACAATTTATTACAAAATATTTCCTGTATTTTGCTATGTGTTGTGCCAAGAATCGCACCATCCTTTTTATTCATCTTATTATATGTTGTTAGGTTCCTAGGCAACGTTGCTGTCCATTTGCAAGGAGATACAATTCCTAGTTGTTTAGCCCAGGGAGTCATCGGTCTTCTGAAGAAACTGTAGCAATGGGAAGGAAATGCTAGCATAAAAAGTTTATGGAGAAAACTTTCTCTCCTCATAGGTCCTTCGAGAAGATGGCACACCTTTGTTTGGCCTCTGCCAATTAACATTCGACTGACTTACAGTTTGGGGCTGTAATCAATGCCACCTCTTACATTGTTTTATTTGGGATGCACTAACTGTTTTTGTCAGTCTCTGGTGTAGGCACTGAGCCCCTTTATGTTCTAAGATGGTCTTGATTCGAGGGCTAAGGCCTGAAAAACAGCCTCTCTGCTACCTAGCCTCCCACTGCCTTTCCCCCCTTCCTTGTCATATTTTATCACTAGCCAGATTCTTACCTGTCATACTTTATCACAGGCAGATTCTTACCTGCCTCAGTGTCCTTAATTTTCCTTTCATTCTTTTTTTTTTTTTTTTTCAGAAATCCTTTCACCCTTATATTATCACAAAAAGTAGAAGTAGATGGCTGACTTCCAAGGTTTTCCTTCATGGCAGAGGCTTAGAATGAGATACCTGTAGAATGCCCTGGAGAGGACCTGGGCACATTCTCTGAAGCCTTATTTTCTGTAATTCCTGAAGGGTAAGAGTTAAATAGTTGTGAGTATGTCTCTCTGCTGTTACCTGGGACAATTCCCACCACTTGATGGTTTCTTTGCTGGGTAGGGATGTCAAAGAGTGAAAATAGCACTTTAGAGGAAAAGGCCTCCTTTCTCCCACCAGACTGCGGACCCAAGGACAAGTCAGCTGCTAAACAGGACAGGTGGCGGCGGGCGATAAAAACACCTGGATGGCCAGAGCTAAGGTATAGGGCTATTTTGTCCAGGTGTGAACACTTGGTATTTCTCCCTGGCTTTTGGTTGTGTGCCCCCAGAAGACATCGATCAGGAAATAAGAAGTCCAATTCAGTGATTCTCCCTTCTGCCACTGCCAAGGTCCCATCCCCAGAGAATATGATACAACTGCCAGTCAAGGGCCCAGGCATCAGTGGTTGTAAAAGCTCCCCTTGTGACCCAAAGGACTGAGAATGCCCGGGTTAGAGTTTTCAGGAACCATCACTTCTTCCTGCTTTCCTTCCTCCTTTTTTTATATTTCCTTTTCCTTGCTCATCTTGACAAATATATGGTGAGTACACGTGTCCCCAGGGCCAAAATCTCCCCTTTCCCTAGCAGCAGAATCACCCAGGAGTGCAGGACAGAGCTGCAGATCTGTGAGTCCCGGCTAAGACTGAAGGATCAGAATCACTCATGACGTCCTCCCTGGAATGTCATACAATGATTATTGTCCTGGTTTGCATAGGACAGAGAGGCAATTATTCTAGAAATCTCAGTAACAAATCCAGGACAGTCCCAGGCAAACTGGGACTTTTGTTGACTCTAGGAGGACCCGGTGTTTGTAGCTCTGTTCCTCATGCCTATTATGGTCGGGAACTGCTACCCCAAACCTTTTCAGGCCAACTCATTTTCTTAGGCACAGAAGCAAGTCTCCAGCAATGACACACGAGTTTCTCTTGCCTGCCTGGGAAGAAGCCTGCTTCCGTCCTCGGTTCCACATGTTGTGAGAATAAGTCTCGGAGCTGTTTGGTCCCATCTCCTGTCTCCCACCCTCCCTTTCCATATGTGGGATCCACACTGTGGGTTTTTCCCTCTGTCTGCTGCTGCCAATGGCTTCGGCTGCCTCTCACACCCTCCCACTCAAGCTGCGTCCCTGCGGTGCACTTGCCTGCTTCTCCCCATCTGTTTCCCACTTTCTCCTGTCTGCAAACGCTTCCTGATATATGGCTTCTGAGAGGAGTGCTCCCTCCACTGCATCTTTCATTCCAGAGTCACCACTTAAAACGCCCCACGAGCCTTTCACCAGGCTTGCCCGATGAAAGCCCAGAGAGAAAGCACAACCCCTCCTCTCCTCTCCAGGCTTGCCAGAACCATGCTAGAACTTATTCTGCTCCTAGGCCTCCTAATGGGAGTGTGGATTTTCCAAACAGGCAGCATGGCGGGGAAGCCGCTCTGAGTGGCAAGGGCAGGGCACAGAAAAGCTGATCAACTCAGCGCACGGCCTGGGCCCCGCTGTGCCCTAAATGAGCCATTCATCCAAGGTGACATCTGCAGCCATGAAGTCGAGGCACTCTGGGAAGTGCTTATTTATTTAGGGAGGAGGCGAAGCTGCAGTTACTGCCTTCTCACTAGTCACTCAAAAGGGAGGAGGCAAAGGCGAGGGCTGGCATCTGGACTCTGTAAATGATAAAGCCGTGCTGGCTCTATTTTCAAAGATTTCAGAAAGGGGATATAATCTAGAGGTTCGAGAGCTCTGCAAAACCCTGAAATGGTGCCTTTTCCTGAGTGTATCATTTTAATTATGTTCTCAGTAGTTCTGTGACCACAAAAAAGGGTTAATAGAAAGGTTAAGGATAATGATGTAGAAAAAAATATAGAAGAAGAATATAGGGAATTCTGGAGACTTGAATGCAAAGATAGGTTTATTTTCTTATTTTGTTTTCCTCATAGCCCTTAGCCCTAGCACAGACCCAAAGGCACACAAGATACCCAGAACGTACTTGTCAAACCCTCTCAAAATCCAAAGTACTTGTCTGGATTTTCTATTGCTATCATCCAGATAGCAAAAGGACCAGATGCAAATGTTCACTCAGGAGTTCTAGTTTGCAATTCAAAGGATTTGGAGTCTGGTCCTCCTTCTTCCATCCGTAGATTCTGTGACTTGAGGCAAGAAACTTCCCCTCTCTGGGCTTCAGATGTCTTCTCTGGGTTTGCATTACATAATCTCTGAACGATCTTTCAGGTCTGAAAGTTGAATATTCTGTTCTTACTCAGAGAAAAGTTAGAATTATTCTAAGAGTACAGCAAACAAACTAACAAGCCTAATCCTTTCTTTCTGTGTGGAGAATATGGACCTCCACAGGGGTTATGACAGGGAGCCCAGACATCTCTGTCCTCTCTGATATTGAGGTTAAAATCCTCTCTTCTTTTTACATTACATGGGGCATTGGCCAAGTTGTATGTTCATGAAGTTGAGCACCACTTCTGTGCCCAGAATTGATCTAACCAGCAGTAATTTTTTTTTACAACCTTGTCAATAGATGCACACACATAAAATAGTTAGAAGGCAATTCATGGCTGAATTACAAGGTAGCAATTATAAGTGTAATAACCCTGAGGACTGGAGTGACCCTGGATATGTCATGGGGGAGGTGAGACTTGCACTGTCTTAAATGTTGGGCAGAATATAAATAAGTAGGGAGAGAAGGCACTCCCAGGGGAGGTGACTGGGGAGAATTTGGGCAAATGATAGAGGCAGAGATAAACAGTGTAAGGAGAAAAGCAGATCTGTGCATCTGATGAATGCAGAGGTTACTCTTGGGGAAGTGCGAGATCTTTAAGTTGGGCGAGGCTTGAAGGCTAAAGGAAATCTGGGGTGTTTATACTTACCTGGGGGGAGCTGCCGTATGTTGCTTAGTAGGTGGCCATCAAGCAGAATCCACGCCAGAGAAGCATTCATGTGTACAGTGGGTGGGGACTGCGGTGCTGCTGCAGGCGTGTGCATGTGCCCCGACAGAGGTCGAGACAATATTGGAAGCAGCAGGGGCAGCCCTGTGGGCTGGCAAATTCACACTCTGGGATCACAGCAGCAGCAGCTGGCAGTGCTCATGGGCTGAGGGGGAAGCTCAGTGTGGGCTCATAAAGAGACCACATTGTTTGTGGCTGACATCTGAAATTTGTGTTTGGAATCATTGTTATCACCAGGAAATCCTGAATCTGAAAATCCCAATGGCTCTGTTTTGATCCATTTATGGGACTGATGCTGCGGACTGGAGGAACAGCCTGCTGACGGAGAGCCACCTATCTGCTAACTACTCAGCTCCTTTCTTTTGCCAAGCAGCCATCAGAGGAGGTGGCTTGGTGGTTAAGAGAGAACTCTGCGGCTGTCTTAGAGATCCTGTGTTGAGTTAGCACCAGTCTCTTTGCTTGAACTTTCATAGTTAGCATTAAAACTCACCCCTAAGCTAAGGTTAAGAAGAATCTGTCAGGAAGAAGATTTTCTTTTTCAAGGGTGGGCATTATGGAGCCTTTGTAGGGAAAATAAGAACAAAGACACTTTTTCCCTCAGGCCAATAGAGCTTTATCTAAACAAAAGTTCTAACTTGCTTACACCCCATGGCACAATTGATTGAATGTAAAAACCTTCATTTTATTGTTAGGGAAGTGTTTGGTGGTGAACATTTTTCTGAGCTGTCCGTACCACCTTCAGAGGCTCAGCAGAATGCTCCATTTCAGGGTGAATAGGCAGGTATATAATTTTTTTCATTCCTGGAAGCTTTGTGTGTAATACAGCTGTGATGTGTCTGATGGAGGGAATGTCTAAGTTGTTTTCCTATTTCCAAATTCAGGGAGCCCACAGTGGTTTAGGAAAAAGAATCATTCTTTCTCTAAGAATATGGAGTCCACTCCAAACAAATTCATTAGTAAACATAAAAAACAGGAAATCCTGACAGTGTTCAGCTATGGAGTATGTGGTGACATGCTGGGAAGATGTCCAGGACAGGAGAGGCTGATACTGTGAAAAACTTTATTACAGATGTGAATTCTACGCAGTATGGGAGGGCCATGAAATGTAGCCCAGAAGAATAAGAAAGAGTGTTCTAGGATTGGCAATGAATAGCCCCGAGAAGAAAACAAGAATAAGAGAAAAGGAGGGGGGAGATAAATGGAGGTTCTAGTTGCTATAAGCAAAAGCTATAGAAAGATAGGGCAAAAGGGCTTTTATTAGATGTAGAAAGTCTGCATCTCAGACTTGTGTTAATTCTTGCTCTCAATTTGAAACTGAGATAAGTGGATGGTGGAGAGTTCTGATTTCATCAGTCTTCTATGTTCCCAGGTGTGATGTGTGGACAAAATTTGGTCCTACTGAAATCCAAACATAATAACTGTCATCATCTCTTGTCGAGCTTGCGTTCTGTGTCAGGTATTACATGGATGATTGCATTTCATCTTCACCACAACCCTACAACATAAGTAATATTATTTTCTGTAGTCCATAAAGATCTAAGATGTAGGACTTCCTCATCTGCAGACTGCAGATTATAATAATAGTACCTATCTCAAAGGATGACAAGTGTGTCCAACCTTTCTGCTTTTATGCCACACATTGGAAAAAGAGTTTTCTTGGACCACACGTTAAATACACAAACAGTGATGAAAGCTGGTGAGCAAAAGAAAAGACTCAGGCCTACTTTTCATGATCTCCAACACCACAGATAAGCAAAAGGGCCCTCAAATGATCTGCCACAGGTTGGACACCCCTAAGGAAGGACTGAGATAATCCATGTAAATTGCTTCAACCCCAGCTTGGCCTTTAGAAACTCCAATGCCAGAGTTACTCATTTTTATTAATGTACCAAAACCCACAATATTTTTTTTAATTTAAGATTAATGTGAGTGTACAAATGATTAGTTACAATGTTTGCATTTGTTATGTAAGGTCCCTGTTGTAGCTGTGTCCTTCCCCAAGAGATGGGCCATACACCCTTACATCCTGCCAAAACCCACAACTTCTAATTGCCAGAGTAAATAAATGCTAGCCTGTTCTCTCCATGTCTAACGTCCATCTCTTTCCTGACAGACACAGTCATCTAAGAGTGCTCTCCGCTTCCTCCTGCTCTCTCTAGTTGCTTCTTAACTCAGCAGTTCACTAAGTCAGATCACGTACTCCTCTGGCAGAGCTCTGCCAGGTCTAGAAAGTCTCATATACGCTCCCTCCCACATTAGCTTTCTAAATCATCTCCTATTCCTTTGCCCCTTGCTTGCCTGGCTCCAGCCACACAGATGTCCCTTGAAAATTGGACATGCTCCCATATTGATTCCTTGGCACTTTCAATCTCCTCGGCCAGGAATGCTTTCCGCTCATTTGCACGCTCTTTCCTCTCATGGCCTTCAGGCCTGTCTTAGTCTAGTGGGGCTACCATAACAAAGCACCACAGGCTGGTGACTTAACAGAAATGTATTTTCTCACAGCTCTGCAGGCTGGAAGTCTAAGATCAATCTGCCTGCAGATTAGATGCCTGGTGAGGCTCTTTCCTGGCTACTGATGGCCACCTACTTGCTATGTCCTCCCATGGGCTTTCTTTGATGTATATGCATAGAAAGAGTGAGAAGGATCCTCCTCTTCCTCGTCTTATAAGGAAGGAATCCTGCTTTTATGACCTAATCTCACCTTAATTACCTCCCAAGGCCCCATCTCCAAATGCCACCCCACTGGGGGTTAGGGCCTCAACATATGAATCTGGGGAGGACACAGCATTTTGTTCCTACCAAGATCCTTTTCCTTCAGGGTCTCAGTGAGTCCTTCCAGAACACCCTATTTTAAATAGCACATCCTGCTCACTCAGCACTCCTCTCTTTCTTCTCACAGTAATCCCATCCCAACTATATATGTTATACAGGTATGAAAATATCTGCAGCTTGTCCTCCCTTACTGGAATGGATATTAGGCAAGTTGGAATGGTCTTGTCGGTGCCTGTTGCTTGTCTTGATAAGTGTTGAATGTTGAATGTATTAACTCTTCTGCCTTGAATGACTCTCACATACTGACGCCATCTGTATACTGAAGGAAAGGCTATTACCTCCAGATTTCCTTCTGAAACCCTCTACAAATCAGACAAAGCAGAATCAGCCAAATAGACAAGGGTTATTTATATACCTTGCTCCCACTGAGATGTAGCCTCCACATTGCTCTTGTCTTTGGTGTTCTCTGGGCCCTGGCAGAGAAAAGCTTGATGAAATAGCATAATTAGGAAATGACAACCCACACTACACAGGCCCCACAAACACAGAAAACTAGGTCATCCTTCCTAATATGAGGAATAAAATCTTTGTTTCTAGCCAGAGTTGTGTTCTACTTATGTGAAAACATTATAATTAATTGAATTAATTTAATTTTAAATGATGTATGCCTTTTAGAAATTTGTCTCTTTCTCTTTTGCAGATGGCCTACCTTGTCTTCACTCTCTATGGCTCTGACATAAGATAAATTGTTATCTTATTGTCAAACAGAGGCTGCTACTCAGCCCTCCCTGTGAGACATACTCATGACATACATAACCCATAACATATGAGCCAAATGTTGTACTCCTGCCTTTCAGCAAAATACAAGGAGTATTCCTGTAAGAGAACAGAATCTATCTTTTAATTTTTGGTTAATGCTGTGGAATGCCTAATAGAAACTTCCACGTATAACTGATAAGTCCTATAGGTGAACTGAGTATTAACCCTCGCTGGGTAACCTTAGGGAAACTTCTTGAATGTGCAGCCATTACAATTCATCATACTTCCACTGACCCAGGATAAATCAAGGTGTGAGTTGCAGTGACCATTACTGAAATGTTTCCTAGGACCCAGGGAACATGACCTTCCCAGAGCTTTCTTGGTAAGGGACAGAGAGTACAAATGAAAATACAGCCATGGCTGAAAAAACCAAAAAGGAGGTGTCATTTTTCTTTCTCATCTCAAATCACTAAAAAAAAAAAAAAAAAACTTTGTATCATCTTGTCACTTTCTGAGTTTTAATTTTCAGGTTTCAAACAAATATTCAAAGATTTTACATATAGCAAGATATGATGTGATATAAATCCAACACAAGATCCAAGATGCTTGGGATGATTTTGAAGAGCAATGCTAAAATTATGTACTTTGCAAGCAAAGAAACAAATAAAAAGTATAAAATTTAAATGAAAACACATACTCTCTGCCTGTTTCTCATCTTCCTAAACAATTATTTCCTGCACCTTTTATTAAATAAAAAGAATTCACTTTTTAGTTTATATGAGAAATCTACTTTTGACATATCACTGGGTTTGATGGAGAATGAGGATAAATTTTCTCTGGATCTTATCTAGGCCTCAGCTAAGTGCCTTTGAAATTTTTACTTCTAGATTTTGTTTAACCTAAAGCCGTCAAGGGTTCTCTGCCAAACATGACTCAAATTTTCACCAAAGTGCTGATTTTGTTTAATACTACATTAATACTGCAAGGGTGAGGAGAATAATATTTTATTAAAAGGATTTTTAAAATTAACACCTGGCTAGTTATCAAAAGATAAGTTGCATATTTCAAAATAGTAGGTTTTCCCAGAATCTTATAAATTGCAAGATATCTGTAGATCTCCTAAGTATAAGATCATTTGTATAGTGATAATAGCTTTATACGGACTTGAACATGTAAGAAGACTGTTGTGACTCATTGTAAGATATAGTGGACAAGAAGAAAGGAAATATCGCATGTCATTCTATAAATCTACATAAACACATAGTTGTAAACCTTCACAAATGTCTTGGTAATGTTTCAGTTCTAGTTTTCTTGACAGAGAACTTAGGAGTATTCCTTTTTTACTCCTTTTTATTTTCATCAGCTATCAACGAAACTCGTGCCTTGCCTGAATTTTTTTTCCTCCACAACCAAACCCTGTGAAAGACTTTAATACTGGTGATTTGCTATGGCAGGGTGGTGCCCCGTGCATGTTACAGGTGCCTTCAGGTTTAACGTTTCTTCCCCAGCTCAAAGTCACATCAATGATTGAAACTCTGATCCAAGAGCTTTATGAAGCAGGAGTCAGCTATTTTCAATGACTTTCTCAGTAATATCCAAACTTCTTTGACCTGCCTCTCTGCCTTTCATTTGCATGCTAGCCTGGCCCAAGGAGAGAGATTGCCTGTCCTAGATTGCTTCTTGCGTGGTGTTGATTTAGTGGTAACACTGTACTGTATAATTCATTTGCTCCTTGGGCCTGTAATGACTTGGCTTAGGTAGTGTACACAATCGAATAGCTCTCTAGGGACCTTGGCTCTAGGGCATTAAGAGCAATAAGGGAAGAGATGGTTCCTAACCTAATGTCAGATGGGACATTTTCGTGATGGCTGGTTATAAACATTATAAGAAGTTTCAATTTTCTATATAGTGTGATCTTTGTGTATGTGTGTGTGATGATACATGTCATAAATACCTACAAGGTGACAGATACTAAAATAGGCATTTTACATATGTTATTTATTTCTAAAAACAACTGATGAGAAGACAGTGACAAAGAAGGTATTATGAACTAAATGTATGTGTTTTCTTAAAAGAAACACATACATTCGCTCTCTCTGTCTCCACTGAGTGAGGCCATCGTGAGAAGGTGGCTACCTGCAAGCCAAAAAGAGAGTCCCCAACAGAAAATGAACTATCCCTAACCAAGAGTATAGACTTCTGGCCTCCAAAACAGTGAGAAAATAAGTTTCTATTATTTAAACCATCCCGTTGGTGGTATTTTGTTATAGAAGCTTGAGTAGGTTAACACAGAGGACTTCAATAACATTCCCAAGATCACACAGCTGGAAAGTAGTAGAGAGGTTAGAACTTAAATTTGTCTGATGTCAAAGACAGAGTCATTTTTCTGCTTGACCTTAACAATTCCAGCTCTGTTTCTCCATTGTATCACCTTTGGCTCGTGTCATTTAGGATAAGCTGAGCTTTGTTGGGTAACAAATAGTCCCTAATATCAGTGACTTGAACCAAAGAGGTTTATTTTTACTCCAACCTATACTCTCTGGGGGTCAGCTGGAGATTGTGTTCTGTGTCATCCTTTGTCAAGGATTCAGGCTGATTGAGCCGCCATCAACAAGAATGTTTTGCACACAGCAGAGGGAGAACAAGCTGGACCAATGTAATGTCCTTCTGATTGAAGTTTCTGAATAGAATTGGTCCATGCTTATTTTGTTCACATTTCATGGTCCTGCCTAGGGACCTAGGGCATAAATCTTACCTCATACCTGGAGAGAGAATTGAGACTATTTGTGAATACCAGTAATGATTATTATACCTCCTTAGGGACATGAAACCCACTGTGTTTCCAGTTGTATCTAGAATTCCACAAGTGAACTCACCTGCTCCTGAGTGTAGCCCCTTAATCCACTTTCACTAACATTTCACCATGGAAAATTTGTCAAAATAGGTGATACCTGGTAATGAATATGTTAATTAGCTTGATTTAGCCATTTCATAATGGATACAACTTTCAAAACAACATGCTATAAATTATTAATATATATTTTATTTGTTGATTAAAAAGAAAAAATACTAAAAATAAAACAAAAAAGCTGTGACTATTAGTTGCAATATCTGTGAGTACCTTTGGGAAAACATGTTAGCTAAATGGAGGTGTTTGCTGAGACTAAGACTAGACCATGGGTTCTATCAAGGTAAACAACACTGGGCATTACTGAGCCACAGCTGGGTTGGTGTAGTTGATGCTGGGTTTGAGAGGCTGACAACCTCCAGTGAGACATGAGTTGACCACCAAGGTATTATTCTACAGGCAATGTTTTGTGTCTTAAGAATTCTTTTGGTTAGCCAGGGAAGATTTTGATTTATGAACCAAGCTGACTTCTTTCCTAATCCCATGACATGACACTTGATAGACAAAGTCAAGAACTCATCCTGCAAAGGACTGAGGACAACTCAGGAGTATTACCTCAGAAAAGTGATGAAAGGGATCAAAGAACTATAGTCCATTTACATTTTTCCTTTCTCTCTCTGACGGGGTCACCTACTTCCAATAGGAAACTTCCCACTGGACTTGATCCCAGTATGGTAAAGCCTAACTTTTCTACCCAATTAGATTTATCCTTAATTTAAAGGTACTCTTACCTGCATATTATTTTTGTCTGCTTGCCTAACTCTTTAACATGTATATGTGTGTATTATCTATTAAAAATAGTTAATCAAACAAGTAAAATAAAAGAATGGAATTTCTTAAAGGAACAAGGTGCTCATTCTACTGCAGATCTCAAGATTAGTTTTTTTTTTTTTTTTATAATGGCTTGAAACGTCATATTGTTAAGTTGGTTTTCACCTTGAAGGCACATGTTTAACTCATTTAAATGAACCATTAAATACACTAAAAATGCTAAATCTGTAAACCAGTTTTTATCATCAAGTTCTGGTACAAACTTTGTTTTGTTTTTTAATTTTATGTTTTTTATTTTTTTGCAGTTTTTGTCGGGGCTGGGTTTGAACCTGCCACGTCTGGCATGAGGGGCTGGTGCCCTACTCCTTTGAGCCACAGGTGCCGCCCTTATGTATGTATTATTTTTTAATTTCAGATTAATATGAGGGTACAAATATTTAGGTTATGTTATTTACATTTCTAAGGTAAAGTTCAAGTTGTACTTCAGCCCTTCATCCAGGGGGTGTGCTGAACACCCTCACATTGTGCACAGTAGGTGAGATCCTCCTTCCCCTTGCTGGACTATACTTGTGTTATTTCTTCCATGTGGATCTGTAGTTTTTTATATGTTGATTTCACATTTTTAACCATTCTTGAGACATTTTAGTAAGAAGAATGTGTTTCAATTCTATCCAGGTAAACAGAAAAGGTGAAAAGTCTCTTTCTTTTCTTATGGCTGACTAGTACTCCATGGCTTACATATAGCACAGTTTGTTAATTCATTCCTGGGTAGATGGGCACTTGTGTTGCTTCTGTGTCCTAGAATTGTGAATTGAATTACAATAAACATTCTTGTAGTAATTTTTCTTTTTTTCTGGGTAGATACCTAGTAATGGGATTGTGGGATCAAATAGAGGTCAACTTTCAGTTCTCATTGGAGTTAGATGGTATCTCAGGGTGGTTTTGATTTGGATTTCTCTGATGTAGAGATGATGAACACTTTTTCATGTGTTTGCTGGCCATTTGTCATCTTCAGAGAAGTTTCTGTTTGCCTCTCTTGCCCTCTTATAAATGGGGTTGTTCTTTTCTTGTTGGTTAAATTGAGTTCTCTGTAGATTCTAGTTATCAGTCTTTTGTCAAGTGTTGTTTTTAAATCAAGATCTTTCCAAGAAATTAAAGATACTTAGGCAGGTTGTTCCAGTCTTATTTCCTAGAAAAGCAAAAAGATGTTTGTGTTTTCCTCAGACCTGTGCACATTTATACCTATTGGGTTCTTGTCATCCTGAGTTAGATCAAAACATTTCATGGAGATTGACAACACAGAGTGTGGTCCTTAAACCTCCTATATATCTATGTAGCATGTTATAATTTTAGGAGCATAACTACTATTCATTTACTTAATTTATTTTCAAAGTGACTTTGGGAAGTGGGTGGGATTATGGACATTTCAACTGTGGGCCATCTAATATCCTGAGAGAAAAGATCTTAGGCTTGATGAGACAGATAATCACAGTTGTGTTTGGATCTTGACTTACTTTTAGGTACATTTCTTTACCCTTCTCTTCTGCATTTCCTGTTTGCTTTTTGTGTATCTCCTTAAAAACCTTTATTCATATTCTACTCACCTCTGCAACTGAAGAAGGCTCTAAGAATTTCCTGCCTTATTAGTTGGTAGTGGACAATTTCTTTTTATCTCCTATCTACACGGTGAACTATCATAGTCATTACAAATAGATCCGAATTGACACTTGAGCCTCTTTATACCCTGACCCTTATTTCTCCTGCAAACAACACTTTTACCTAAGGACTGTTATTAGAACATGCTTCATTGTGTCCTCTGTCTGAACATTTGATTGTGCTTTGCTCTCAACCAGAAATATTCTGGTTTTAGATTATTACCTACAGGTGAAGTTCTCATCCTTTCAGACAACATTAATAGGACAGAAGCTTTGGTTCTGAGGGAAAAAGAACAACCACCAAAAAAAACACTCCTACCACTGTTTCACAGTCATAATAGCAGCTTAAAAATATTGTGGAACCACAACTGAGATTCTCCCTGTCAGTCCCAGGGCCATGATACTCTTAAAAGATAATAAGAACATCAAAGAGCTTTGCTTATGTCAATTATGTATTCATTGATATTGGCAATATTAGAAATTAAATCAGATAAACTACAAATCACATGTTTATCTGATTTAGCACCCAGCCATTATCCATGAGAATGATGAGATCATCACAGTTCACGTGGCCCCTGAAAAAATTCATTCTATGCTTGGGAGAGAAGAAGAGTATTAAAGGCACATAATTACTTAACATTATTATGAAAGTGGTTTCACCTTCCAGCTTCAATGAAAGAATTTAGAGGATCCTTGGGGATCCCCTAAAATATTTTCAAGCCACTGAACTGTTATTACAAAACAAACTCTGAATTAAGAGTCAAGAGCTCTAAGTTTATGACTTTTCTCTCTGAAACAAAACTATTGTTTAATAATTATATTGTCTTCAGCTCTCTTCTTTCAAAAGTGAAGAGTTTGGAGGTAAGAAATCTAGGAACTTCTATTTCTAAGCACCTGCTCCTAATCTTATGCAGATGTACAGAACAAAGCTCTCTAGTGCCATCCATGTGTGTGAGGGGGTCGGCTTCCAATCATCATTATCCTTCTTGCTATTGGCTGAGCTTAATATAAAAGTTACTGCCATGCCTAGAAAATCATAGGATAGGGTGAGGTGGCTCATAACTATAACCCTAGCACTCTGGGAGACTGAGGTGGGAGGATCCTTTGAGCTCAGCAGTTCAAGACCAGCCTAAGAGTCCATCTCAACTAAAAAATGGAACAATTAGCCAGATACCATGGCAGGCACCTGTAGTTCCAGCTACTTGGGAGGTTGAGGTAGGAGGATCAGTTGAGCCCAGAAGTTTGAGGTTGCTGTGAGCTAGGCTGAGGCCGTAGCACTCTTGCCTGGGACAATAGAATGAGACTTTCTCAAACAAACAAACAAAAAACAACAACAACAGAAAAATAGGCAATACTTATGACAGGATAATACATAGATGCCTGGAAGACAAAGCATCACAGACATTGTCATTTTAGGGCTCTCTTGTGAGTGCAGTAAGACTGGGTAATGTGGCAGATGAAATTACCTCGGGAGGGTTGAGAGTTAAAGAAATGTATAAATTGTATAAACATTTTCTAGAATTAATCTCATACCCTTTATTTCTCCATAGATGTAAAAAAAAAAAAATCTCCTCTCACAACTTCATACTTGACCGTCTTGCATAACCTTCTACTTCCTCCCAAACCAGACTTCCAATTCTGTTCATTATTCTATTCCCTCTGTATCAAAAATTATCTCTTTTATTTCCCACCTCCTATACCATACTCAAAAGCTAAAAGTTAACTAATTTGGGAGTATAAATGATCATGTCTTACTTTTAATAATATGTCATAACTAGTAGGTGTAACTGTGGCTTTTAGTAGATACCATACTGTATTTAAAAACTGGACTCACTTGTGTCACATTGATATCCTGGGAGGAAGATGGTTTGGTTCAGGCAGATTTCAACAATACAAATTAACTACCAAGGAAACTGAGTGATGAAATGAAAAGTAGATGAAAAACTTGTGTACGGGTCCTGGCTATGCTGCTAGATAGCTGAATGACCTTGGAAAAAAATGTATAAATTCTCTGAGCTTCTGTTTACTCATCTGTAAAATTAAGTCATTTATAGTTAAAAATCTAGAATATTTCAACTTAAATTGGCTGTTGCTTGAATACTTTGGTCTTTGGTCCCCAGAGCCTCTGCTTAGCTGCTTTTCCAGTTTGATGTGGCATGTCCTTCTTTTCCTGTTCTTTTTTAAGAGAAAATTTTCAATAAAGTTCTTGTTTCTTTATAGATACAAATAAAATAGCGGTCTTGAGTTAGGCCATACTCAAGGTTGGACTTTTTAATGTGGAATCAACAATCTCAAAGGTTACTCTTTAACAAGATGAAAAGTGTCGTTTCTCTTCATCAAATGCTTTATCAAAAGTAAGTTTTTATCTTTCCTCTTCTTCTGAGTATTATGACTTCACAATAATGAAACTCAAGGGAAAAATAAAAAGAAGAGTCTTTATCCAGCGTCAAATAAAAGAAAGAGGGAAAGGCCAAAATTCCAGATTGCAGCAAAGGAGAGATTATATGAACACAGGAAATTCAAAGTTATTTTACAATGTCACTTTGTAAGAACGTTTTTGCTGGATTATAGAATTTCAATTTTAATAATATTACTTTATTTTTCTGGCTTTCGTTGTTCAGAAATGTCAATCCTGTTGGTCATTTAAAGGCATGGCACCTTTTCCCTTGGATACTTTGAAGGTTGCTTTTTCAGTTTTGGTTTTCAGCAGCTTTGCCTTGATGGGCCAGGTCTGAGTGTCTTGGTTTTTTCCTACTTAGGGTTTATTCTGACTCTTGAGTCATTGGATTAGTGTTTTTCACTGAGGGGATATTTTGATCATTATCTTTTCAAATGTTTCTTCTGGCCTTTCTCCCTCTTTTCCCATCTGGGCATCAATTATGTGTATGTGAGATTGTTTCACGTTGCCCTCTAGGTCTTTTGTGCTCTTTTCTGAATTTTCCAAAATTTACTCTTCATGATTCAGTCTAAGAATTTCCTACTGAACTATCTTCCACTTTATTAATTGTACTTTCAGTTATGTTGAGTTTGCTTTTATGTCCATCCATCGAGTTTTTAATTTCTTCTGTTATTTTATTCTTCTATTCTAGAATTTTCAGTTGATTCTTTTTAAATACATTCAAGTTCTCTAATGAAATTCTCCATCATATCATACAGTTTGGTGAACAGTTCATCACAGTTATCTTCAAATCTCTGTTACGTTATCTTTTATTTGTAATACCGGTGTGTCAGTTCTATTGCTGGTTGTTTTACGTCTGGTCCTGCTTCTTGGTGTGGGTGGAGATATTTATTGCCTTCTGGGACTATGTAGGAAATAGTGCTCTGGATGGTGCTATCATTTAATAGAAGGGATTCACCTTTTCCTCCCTGGGGCAGCTAGACTAGGGGGCTCAGCCTTAGGCAATCAGTAAGTGTGCTGACTAGAGGTTGGATTGTATTCTTTGACTAGTTTGATCTAGGTCTGGTTTGCTTTAAATTAAAAGCCTTTTTCCTGAGGATTCCGTTTCCAGTTCTTTTCTCTCCTAAGTAACAAGAATGAAAAAAACACATCAGCTGTACTTTTCAACTGCTTCTTCAGGCACCTTGGCCTCTTGCCTTAGGTTAGGAATGAATAAATATAAGATACTAACAATCAATTAACAAAATGAAAACTAGATAAATTGGACAGCGTCAGAATTACAAACCTTTGTGCTTTAATGGGCAACTAAGCAATGGAAAATACAACTTACAAACTGAGAGAATGATTTGCAATTCATATATCTGATAAGGATTTACTGCCATGAATTTGTAAGAGAAAAAGATACTAAGTGTTGGCAAAGATGTCGTGAAATTAAAACACTTGTGCTTTATTGGTAGGGATGTATAATGGTGCAGCTACTATAAAAAAAAAAAAACAGTCTGGTGGTGACACAATGAGTCAAATGTGGAATTACCATTTAACCCAGCAATTCAACTCTTAAGTATGTACCACAAAGAACTGAGAACAGATATTCAAACAAATACTTTTACATAAATGTTCATAACTGCATTATTGACAATAACCAAATGAAGAAAAGAACTTAAGTCTCCATCAGCTAACGAATGTATAAATAACATATAGTATGTTTATATAATGAAAAATTAGTTAACCATAAAACAAATAACGTACTGATACATGTCAAAATGAACTGAAAACATTAAGCTAAATTAAAAAAGCCAGATATGAAGTACACATATTGTATAACTCCATGAATTTGAAATATCCAGAAGAGGAAAATCCCTGGACACAGAAAGCAGATTAGTGGTTACCAAGGGCTAGATGCTACGGATGGGGACTGACTGGCTAGTTTGTACAGGGTAAACTAGAAGTGATGATTGCATAACATTGTGATTGTATCAAATACCACTGAATTGTATACTTTAATATGGTTGGTTAATTTTATAGTATATGAATTTTACCCCAACTTCAAAAAAAGTAAGTAAATATCTTAAGGGTGAAAACAATAAGCACATCTTGACGGGCTTCTTTTCTTTGTAGCATCCTGCTTTTTCAATTCCTGGCTGTTTTATTAGCTCTCTGACATCTACAAACATATGCTTTTTTGGTTATATCTTGCACAGATTTGATGCATTCCTGATTCATGTAAACTCTCATTGTCCCTTCTCTGACTTCCAGGAGTGATTGTTGACTATTACGGTATATCCATATTGTAAAATGTAACTAACCATCTACAGAATGTTATTGTCTCTCAGCCTATATAGGGCTTGTGTCATTCAGCAGCTTATATTCTATTTCACAATCCAGATAGTTTGTGTTTCTTACCTCCAACACTCAGCAGAATGGTTTTTAAAGGTTAGAGCAAATCAGAATCACCTGGGGCAATTTATTAGCCTTAATTCCAGAAATTCTGAAAAAAAAATCTCTGGGATGAAACTGAGGAAAGTGCATTTAGCAAACACTACAGATATCTGAAACCTATGTTTAAAGAACTTCAAAGAAACACTGCTAAATAGTGTTAATGCAAGAGATACCTAATAAATATTTGTTGAAGGAATATCACACAGGATTGAACATAAACCTCTTTAAAATACTCTTCCCAATTTCATTATCCATTGATGCTGCAATACCCTACCCATTAAGTTACATTTCATCCTTGCCTGCACGTCACCCATTGTGTAATCACAATATGCAGAGAAGGCTGCACTGTCAGTATGCATGATATATCAAATTGTAGACAAGGTGAGCCAGTTAATATTGCTAAAAGGAATTTCTAGTTTGCATATCATGACTTTTAGCTTAATATCATATTGATATTCTGTGATCTTTGACAAGTAATTTCACTCTGCCAATTGCAATTTGTTCTCCGGCCCACAAAGAGGCTAATATACCAGGCATCATGAGTAGCAGCAGAGGTGCTGGCAGTAAGTGCCTTGTATTTAACCATGGCCAAGCAAGGAGCAAGTGAAAGGGGATGAAGGGCAAAGGAGACAGCGAGAGGTGTAGAGAGTCTCCTTGTAAAGACCCCGTGTCTGGACAGGGGGAGGACAGAAGCAAATGGAAACAATTATCAGTGATTCATGCTAATATACTTTTGCCAATTACATCAATATCTTAGTGACAGTATTTGGGAGCTCTTATGGCCTACGTGATTGACTTCCTGCTCCAATTACACTTAGGAAGAAGAAACACAGACACAACACCACAGGTTTGTAATATTTGAAATGCTGAGTGAATTGGTGAGAGAATTGCATGTCTCGATCCTCTGTGCTGTTGTTTTCACATGTAAGTAGCCCCCCAAATGTCTCTGGTTATCGTGACTAACTCTTCTATTCCTGAAAGTTTAGTTCTAAGAGAGTTCTGCGTTGGATTCTACTCTCAGATTTTATGCTGAGTACATTCCAGAATCAGGTGCCAAAATCAGGGAATTGTGACACTATAACAACCCAGTCACTTCAGAAATCTGAGACTTTGATCAGATAATTATTCTAAGCTTCAGTTCCCTCATGTGAGAAATGGATCAATGTCTACTATGTGGAATTGCTAGGGGTAACAGATGAGATGATGCCAATAGAATAACAAACATATGCCTTAAAAAAGGAAACATTCATTAACAGGGTACATAGCTATGGGGGCCCCTAATAAGTAGTTTAGTTCTTCTGATCTGGCAAAGGATCTCATTCTAGATTGGCCATGACATTTACCCTTTTGTTTCCCATTAATATGAGGGTACAAATGATTAGGTTACAAATAATCTTGGCCATGTTCTGAGTCAAAAGTTTTATGCCTTACCTTGTTTTACTTCTCTGCAGACAAGTTCTTCCAGGAACCACTGTTCCTATGTTTGGAACCTGATTTCAGTGGGCTGGGCCAAATATTGTCTCCATAGTGACTGAAATGGTGGCACCTTCATCTTCTGTATGATAATAAGGGAGTTTTTCTAGATAGTCTACATAGCTTCCTTGGAAGACTGTTGGGTCAGTAGTTTTTAGCTACTCAATCTTTACTCCTTCAACACTACTAGAAAATTTGAAGGCTGAGAGCTATAGGAAAAGGAGTAACAAAATGACATTTTCCAAGCATTTTAGAGTGGTTGGATGTGGTATGATAATCAGGGATTCGAGCTTAGAAAATCTGAGTGTTGAATCTTCATCCTAGCATTCAGTAGCCATGTGACCTGGGCAAATCAGCATGTACATAGAGTTGGTATAAAAAGGACATGGGATTATAAGTGAGCAAGTGTTAGAAGAAAAAGAAAGATGTGGTGTTTTGTGCTTTTGTTAGCAAGTGCATTATGAATTTTCAAAAGACTACAATTATAAAAATAATAATAGGTAATGTTTATTTCATGCCTGGTACATACCAGAAACTAATGCTAGACACACAACTTCTTTTATTGAATCCTCCGAACAATCCTTTAAATAAGGTATTATTACTATTTTCACTTTTCCTTGAAGAAGCAGGCTTAGTGAAGATAAGTATCATAAATCACCCGAAGTAAGTCCCCTTGTGGGTATCACAGGAGGTATATAAACCCAGGCTTCTGCTGCTCCACCTTCTAGGCCCTTAACTTACAGGTTTTCAGAAAAGTTTCTCTGGAATTTTGTACTAAGATTTTTTTTACTAATCAGATTTGCTTATTTATTTGCTTGTTTCACTGCAGTCTACCCTTTCCCAATAAAAGATTTGAGGAATTTTCTTTATGGTTGCCTAGAGGAATTTCCTAAAGAGAGGCAGGGCACTGTGAAAATAAGCATTTTAAAACTTGGATTTTATAGGAATTTGGGGCTTTGTAGAAATGCTTCAAATCTGCCAACGGGGGTAAAAGAGGTTGAGCCAGTACAGGTGGGAAACTCCTTTTCTCCATTAGCTAAGGATGGTCTACTTTGATCTAATCTGTACAGCAATGTTTTATGAATGAAATAAAGGGGAAAAAATCCATCATCGGAAAAAAGAATTTTAAAATCTTTGTTCTTTTGAATCCATAAGGAAAATCCTTTTAAATCAAAGAGGGAACCTATAAGCTGAAGTTCTAGAAATTTGGATTTCTTCAAATAGACTTCAAGGAGCGATCTTGCTCCTTAGAGTACAAAACCACTTTGTTCTACAGTGTCTAGTTTTTGATGTCACCATAAAAGGTTGAACAGGGCTAACATGCAGGACTTCTGGCCTTATCTAACGTCTGGGGTAGAACCACCCGATGTGAAGGGAGTAGAGAAAACATAACGAGACATAGCGGCACAAAGCAAAACATTTTCTGTGTTTAATCACGTTTCTAGACAGTTTTCTCTTTATTTCTAAAAGTCTGTCCAACATCAATAAACTGAAAAGGAAAAAAAAGCCCTATCTCAACATACACAGATCTACTCTCAACAACTTGAAATTTCCCTTACGTCAAAACATTCTTTTTTTTTT
>NW_003852598.1:821788-839862 GCF_000181295.1 Otolemur garnettii | reverse complement strand
GGGCGCCTGTGGTCCCAGCTACTTGGGAGGCGGAGGCAGGAGACTCACTTGAGCCCAGGAGTTGGAGGTTGCTGTGAGCGTGATGCCACGGCACTCCACCCAGGGGGACAGCTTGAGGCTCTGTCTCAAAAAAAAACGTTATGCTCTTTCAGAACTATCTAGAAGAGTTGAATTTTTAATTGTGCTTTAAAGGGGGCCTAGATGGGAGGATTCAGAAGGAAACTATTCCCAATAGGGGTATTTGGAAAGTAGAGATAACTCATAAAAACCTCATTAGTAGGAGCCAATTGTGTTTCATTAATGCTTCAGTGTGCTCTTGTATAATTTAAGATTAAATTATATTGTGCCAAAATTTTCCAAAGGGGTGGAAATCATAAAAGTCAAGCAAAAAGTTTTCAGTTATTTAGAGATTGTAATATCACTGAATTTAAGCTATGTGAATGGAAAGTGCTGACCATTGGAGTAATAATTGCCACGAGGACAAAAATACATTTATCTTACACGAAAATCAAAGGATTCTTGCATTAAACTAAAAAATGGATTCAAGGACCACCCTTACCTTGCTTTCTAATAATAAAAGCACCCACTGCAGGTAATCAGGGCGGGGATATCTGCAAGGTAGCTACATAAGAGCCATACAGATTGGTTCTCTTTGATGATTCATTGGATGAGGTCTGCCCCTCTGGGCGGTGAGCCAGCTGAAAAAGAAGTGAAAGACTGTGGAGTTTTGAGAGTAGCATCTCAGGATTGGTAACTTGCAACCAGAAATGAAGACGGGGTCAGAGACTCAGAATAGGGAAGGGTGTCACAGACTGGGGAGTGGCCAAAAGCCTTTCCAGTCTTGGCTCTAAGAGCCCAACACCTAAGCAGCATGTAATAATTTTTTTAACTATATTAAGTTTTGGCTTTTTACTTATATGATACAGAAGCTAATTCTGGGTAACTTTAACAAAAACTTACTTATCAAAAGGTTAAAGGGTAGGTCAAGAAAAAAGAACTAGCTAAAGAATTAAGTTCAGAAAAATGAGAACATAGTAGGCACAGGTTTCTATGAAACAAAAAAATAGTGGTCTATATCTTTAGGACATTATAATGGTCAGATCAGCAGTAATTTCAATTCATTTTTCCAGTCCAAATCCCTGAGCATGTCTGGTTAGGCTAGACTGGGTCATGTACCTGATATCTTGGCCACGAAGGAGAGGGCACCTTGATCAATAGCCCTACCATGACTGCCCATGGTGTGAAGTTGTATCTGGGATAGGAGAATCAATATGCTATTTCTAGAAGTTAATAGAATGTGGGACAAATGAAATAATTCACTTTGGGTCATACTGTTTTTCCAGAGTGTTTTTTCTTCTAGCTTACAAAGTTTCTTTGCAGACTGGACACATTTTATACATGAAGTGGACAAACAATAAAATGTAAACTTCTCTCCCCATACATACTTATAGGTATCATTTTTCATATTTTAAAATTTGTTTCTTTTTAACAATTATGATTATGTGCACCCAATGTTTCTCTATTAGTATTACATTGGCTGAATTTTCTATGTCATTAAATTAATTCAGATATATAATTTTAATGACTGTTAAGACATTATGGTTTATCATAATTGTTTATTCTACCTTCATTTGTAAGAAATTGAAGATTTTTTTAAAAAAATTAAACATATTACAATTAATAACCTTGTAAATCAATGTGCATATCTGCAATTATTTCCCCAGAATATGGGACAGTAAAACTGTTAGGTAGCTACCTAGGAATCTAGCTCTCCTGGGGAAGGAGGACAGGGTGAGACCCAAGGCCCCCATCTAGGTGTCTCCCGTGTTAATTCTGTCCCAGATGATTGCTCACACCTTGGGAAGAGGAACCACCCTGCTAATCTTGCTAGTCAGAACTTAGCGTGCCAGTTGCAAAAGGATATAGAAGACTACAACAGGTACAATGGAGTGTTAAAGGTGACCTAGAACAGCCTTAAGACTAACTGTCATGTCATTAGCCTTAAACCTACATTGCTGTCCACATCTCTCCCTCCCCATGGATTCATAGAGCGGCTCAGGGGAGGTCCACATGTGCAGTAAGGCTCTGGTTCCAAGGTGACCTCTGAACCACGAGGCAGGCCTGACCCAGGCAGTATAAAAGACCACCCCCTATTGTAACCTTTGCTCCTTTGCCAGTCTGCCATGGCAATGGAGTCCTGTTTGCTATTTATGGTGGATGTAGCCTGCCTATAAAATTTCTTACTCTTTAAACCTATCTTTCTCTTTGTTAATAGGATTTGTTTCATGCATGCCTTCTTTTGTATATCTGGTCATTTTTCCACCAAAAGCACTCCAAGATCTGAGGACCTAGACAGTTGCCTGAAACCCTGTCAGTTTAGGAGATAGGTAGCTGCCTTGAAATCCATCAAAGTCTATCTGTCTGGTTCTTTCAGATCTATCCCTAGACATATTGCTAGGTATTCACCATGGATATAGATTTTAAAACTAATTTATGTCTCAGGCATACCTAACATCCATGACTAGGTATGTATTTGCAGTTAGCACTAGAACAACTGTAAACCAATCTTAATAAAGTATCTACAGCATGTCTAATTGTAAGTACTGCATGATCCTAATAAAAATCTTCAAGATAAACTAATTGCAAATGTATCCCTAGATAATTAAATGAGATAACAAAATCATTATATTTCTTCTTCCAGGATCATTTACATTTTATATCTTCTTTCGCAGACTAAAGTTTGTGGTACAGACTCAAATAGAGGTGAAAGAGACATGGAATAATATCTTGTCCCAGAAGCAAATAGGAAGATTGTATGTTTACCTTCTTCTAGCCAAGCCCCATAGCAGATGTCACTAGTCTATCACGTAGTTTCCCTGCTCAGTCTAGAGTCAGCTTTAAAATCTTTCCCATCCTAGCAATCCAGGCAGCCAATAGTGGAGCTTTCACTTTATTCAGAATTTATTTAAATCTCTGATATCAAAGCATTCCCTTCAGTAAGCATCAGTAAAAACCCACATTTACCTCATTACCTCTGTACTTTTCATCCCAGCCTGGTTCCCACAGAAGTATTAGCTAAGCTAGTGGTGATAGAATATGCCATGCATTGGATGAAGAGCTGTAAGTTGCTGCACTTAATTCTATTAAATGGTATTAGAACATTTACTCTCTCTCATTTTTATGCCTGAAAATATTGAGGCTTAGTGAAATTAAATTAAATAACTTGCCCCAAATTCCCTGGCTAGTGAATCTCAAGAATAGAGAAGGGTCTGAGATTGTACCCTACCTGCAAGCTGATAAATTAACTTGCCACGATTTTATGGATACACATAGAAGAAATGAGATTCCTGGGACAGAGATGAAGGACAAGTTATTATTCACGGCAGTATCAATAACCAGAATGTTAGAGTTTGTGTCAGTTCCTGAAGGCCTAATTCCCAATGGGTTATACAAATAAGGTCAGGTGATACCTACATATTCAGTGGGCTGTTACGGGAGAGAAATTCTGAATTTAGAGAACATAAATATTTCATAATGGGCAGCAAGTATGTCTAGTTTTTTATTTCCCCTGAAGAGAGACATTATCTATATTATACTGGACATTAAGCATGTGTGACCTTTGCTACAAAAGGATACATTCTTTTCCAACATTGTTGGCTGTTCAAACATCTTTAAAAAGAGAATCTGGAACCAAGGTAATTGCTCCAAAGATGTGCTAAAATATAAGACAGCCACAGAGAATTGTTCTGAAACACTGGATGGAGGAGTTGGGAGTTAAGCCCAGGTCCGTATAACCCTATATTCAGCATACCTCATGTTTCTCTGCCCACTTGTTTTCCCTTCAAACTGGGAACATTCAGAGACTGGCCCTGCTGAGTTTCAAGGCAGCTAACTGCCTCCTAAATGTCAGGGTTTCAGGTAGCTGCCTCAGTCCTTGATTCTTGGAGTGCTCTTGGTCAAAAAATGATCAGATATCCCAAAACAAGGCAAATGTGAAACAAAGTTTACTGAGAAAGAGAAAGGTAGGTTTATAGAATAAGAGCAAGATACAGGCTTTCAGAATAAGATATGTTCTCCGTAGACAGTAAATAGGCCTTCATTGTCATACCCAGTAGACAAAGAGGCAAAGGTTAATGCTGGTGGTTCTCTTTTATGCCTGGTGGTTCAGAGGTCACCTTGGAACCAGAATCTTAACTGCAGATGTGGACCACCCATGAGTCTCTCTGAGTATCCACAGGGAAGGAGGGGTGTGGACAGCAATGCAGATTTAAGATAATGACATGGTAATTAGTCCTAAGGCTGTGCTAGGTCATCTTTAAGATCCTATTGTACCTGTTGCTAGGCTAGATAGTCTTCTACATCCTTCTGCAGTTGGCATGCTAAGTTCTGACTGGTAGATTGGCAGGGTGTTTCCTGCTCTCAGGTCTGAGCAATCACTTAGGGTAGAAGTAAGGTGGGAGACACTGAGATGGGGGCCTAGGGAGCCCCATCTTTGTCCTCCTTCCCCAAGACAGCCAGGATTTTTAGCTGTCTACCTAATAGTCCAATCAGAAGTGGGCAGTTAGAGAATCTCACAGTCATGGAAAATGTTCTTCAATCACTAGTCAGTTATTCTGATCACCCATGCATTTTAATCGCTCACTTATTTTTCTGTTTTTCTAGACCATCTGTAATCTACTGTCTGAATGGTGCTCACTGTTATATTCCCCTTTTCTTTCTTAATAGAGAGCATAAATGTAGTCTTCAGAGTCAGAGAACAACTGAGTGGGGACCCTAATTCAGTTATTCACCATTTCCATGGTAAATGTCAACCTTAGTTTTCTTTGTTTGTAAGATGGAATTCACAATATCTACATTTCCAGGGCTGTGGTGAGGAATAAATGAGATCATTTACATGCGTGTGTGTGTGTGTGTGTGTGTGTGTACACGAGGTCTGACAATTAAGTTCACAAACTTATCTTAGAAGATGTACTTTGAAGAATGGAGGAGGTGCTGGCATTTCTGAAGAGGAGTACTTTGAAGAGGATATAGTGATTTTCAGCAATGAGGTAAGTAGCACTTTTTTTAGGATTGATTTGCAAACTTAATTGTCTGACCTCATGTGTGCATACACATAGAGCATTTAGCATAGTCATTGTCTGTGGTGGCCATTTTTATAATAGAAATCACTCAACATTTAATAGTAATAAAGCAATATAAATTTGTTGAATGTATATAGAATTGTGTTTTTTACTATCCAGAATTCTTTTTTCTAATAGGTCCCTAGGCTTTTTTTCTCACATCTATATGTGTTCCTTGTCATTTTATCTGTTTTCCAGCTAGTGCTTCATATTTGGGCTGGTGATATTTTTGCAGAGATCAAGATTGTCATGGATTCTTAATACTCCTTTTATCCTAATTTTAGTTTACTGTTTGGGCTAACTGTATGACTCTGCTGTCCATAGTCAGAGTAGATGATAAATATGTGCATTTGGTTCCTCCTTGACCATCTCCTGATAGGAACAATATGATTCCTGGAGTCATTATGTGACATTAAATAGCACCCGTGCTTAGAAAGCATTTATCTTTGTTACACACACACACATAAACTGAAATATTTTCCCGTCAGCACCTACTCATGATAAACAGAGCAGGGTCTGTTTAGTATACCCGGCAGATATTGAAAATAATAATATGGCCCCTCTGAGTCTTTTCTTCCATAAATTACACATTCCCCATCACTGTCACTGTCCTTTGCTTACTCTCTAGTTTTCCCATTTTACCATGACAATGTAATGTCTGGGATTGAGCAGTAGTCTGCAAAAGAGATATGACAGTCAGTGTAAAGCAAGACTATCAGCAGACTCAGATGGCCCTTGGGAAAGGAAAAACAAATGACAAAAAATAGATAGAAAACATTTTATTTGGAGCAAAACTTCTTTATAGAATCCCTGAAATCATCTTATATGGTTTTGAGTTCAGTCTTCCGAGCCAGAAAAGCTGCAGGTAGGAGCTTGAGTGGCATTATTTTATTTTTATTTTCAAAGATTTCTGTTCATGCTATAAATCAGGTAGCCGGAGGCAGCACTCTCTCTTGTAGGGATAAGGAGAAACTTGCCCTTCCCCAGAAGGTTGGTTGAAAGATCAACTCACAGTAGAGCAGATTAATAAGAGCAAGGGGTTTATTTACCATGGACAAGGGGGGAGCCACATAGTGATTACCCAATATCCCAGTGTGATATAGAAATTTTTATACCTCCTTTTAGAGGGATGATGGAGATGAGAAATATAGGTAATTCTGCATAGAGGCAATAAATGGTTGCTACAGAGTATGAATAGATAGTTGGGAGAATGAGTAGGGGAGACACATTGATTTATAAATTCACCTGAGATACAGGTATTACATTTAAAATGATTTGGGCCAGATCTGGGTGGCATTCTTGTTCTTCTTTCCTGCAATATATTGAGATAACAGGAAAGAGAAGGGAAGTCAATTGTTCTTTTTGATGGGTCTATCTTGTTTATGCAGATAGGGGGAAAACCCATTCCAAGGGCCTATTGATCTCTAAGGGCTTTTAGTTCAAAATTCTCTTTATACCGAAGAGTCATGTTTGGGATGAAACTTTCTGAGTTCCTTTTTTCTTTGCCTCAATTGAAGTTAGAAACAAGATTCTTAGACTTAATCCTTGTCCCTGGATCTATGAGCATTCAGCAAGTCAGGTAAACTTCCTGGGCCACATTTTCATCAGCTGCAAAGTATAAATTACATGTGTTTGAATCTGTGGATTTATTGTGTTACAATATATCAGCTGTGATAACTTACATCATAAAAACTCATGAAAGACTATAAAGAATCATAATAGTGTAAAGACTCATTATTTTGAGAATTCACTTTGACTTTTGACTGTATACAAAGGTCTGTTAACTAAGTTTTCAAACTTGCCACCATTTACTTACATTGGCAGCACTATACAAACAGGTAAGGTGTCATGACCTTGGTATATCAGTGTCTCATAGCTGTGTTCATGTCAACATGTGGTGGTGTCTTGTCTTGCTGTGTGGCATTCATTATTGTTGTATGTTTTTGTGTGCCATTGCTAGAATGTCAGAGCTTAAATAAGAACAATGAACAAACATTCAATTTCTTGGTAAACTTGGCAATAGTGGAAGTAAAGTTAGAGACATGTTATTCCAAGTTTATGGGGACAATGCCATGAAGAAAACAGCAGTGTACAAATGGATTAAATATTTTTCTTAGGGGACAGAAATCATCACTAATGAAGAGAGATTATAGCAGCCAGTAATAAGCAGAACTAACGAAAACATCTGCAAACATTCATTATATTATGTGTCAAAATTGTTGGCTGATTGTAAGAAGCATAATAGACCAACTAAACATCAACAGAGAAAAAGTTAGGAAAATCTTAACTGAAAATCTTGGTATATGGAAGGTGTGTGCAAAAATGGTCCCAAAGGAGCTCACCCATGAACAAAAAGCAAAGGATAGTCAAAGTTTGCCAAGACCTTCTGGAGAGGAAAGGAAATGTTCTGGGCTGTGTTATCACTGATGATAAAATATGGTGTACCAGTACAACCCTGAAATAAAGCACCCAAGTGTACAATGGAAGCCAGCCAATTCTTCATGACCAAGAAAAGTTCTATTAGTCTAAATTAAGAGTCACAATTATGTTGCTAATCTTTTTTAATATCAGATGAAATATTCATTATGAACTTATGCCAATTGGATAAACAATCATGTTTATTATTTGGATGTGCTTAAAAGTTTGTGTGAAAAAGTTAGAAGAAAAGAAAAACGAACTGAACTTTTTGCCAAAACTAAAGGCTCTTGCACCACAACAGTGCACCAGCTCACACAGCATTGTCTATGAGGGAGTTTTTAGCCAGTAAACAAATAACTACATTAAAACACCGTCTACCCACCTCATCTGGTCCCTCAGTGATTTTTTTATTTGCCAGAAGATAAATGACAATTAACTTTGTAAACTCCTCCTAGAAAAAGTGCTACATCTCTCATCACAGAATATCATTATGTATACTTTTAAAGCGCTCCACTTGGGAAGCTATGCATTGATGCCAGTGTCTAGTCCACCTTTCAAAGCACTTTTTCTAAGATTGGTTTGTGAACTTAATTGTCAGACCTTGTTCATCAGGTGCTCTCTGGTAACAATTCCCTGTAATTTTGTATTGCTCCTCGGATGTTGGTTCTTGCTATGACTCTAATGGGACTTTTTTAGCCTTCATGTCTCTTAACTTTTTCGTAGCATTCAATACACCTATTTACTCCCCTTGAAACATTCTTCTCTTGCATTCTGTGGTAATGATCTCCTTGGTTTCCTCCTAGATTTCTAGTTCACTCTTAGTGTTTTTTGTCAACTTTTTCTATTCGTCTTTTTTTAATGTTGTAACTTCTCAAGGCTCAGTCCTATAACATCTCATTCTTTAATCTCTTCCTACATAATTTAACAATATCTGTGATTCACACAACTTCCGTGTGTGAATAATTTCCAAATCTTCTCTATCTACAGGCCCCTGGATTATAGAAATATGTATCCTGCTTCTTTGGCATCTGGTTTTGGGAATCTCAATAGCATCTCACAATCAACATGCTAAATCCCAATTCATGAACTTCCCTCAAAGCAGTGCTTCTTCCAGGGTCCTTTTCTCAGGATATGATAGGTCTAGCCATCTGTCTATACATGCAGATATTGTAGAATCATCTTTCCCACCTTCCTCACTATCTAGCTTTGTTCATTACCAAGTACCGTCGATTTTACTACTCAAAAATATTTTCATTTTTGTAGTCCTTACCCTGAGCAAAGCTGTGATCCTCCCTTGCATAAATATTGAAATGAATTCTTATAATCTCATCATCATTGCATTTTGTCCTACCCCCTCCAATTATTCCAGAGATGCCAGAGGAGGAGAAGAAAATAAAAGGTCTGATATACCCACCAGGTAAAATATATTGATGTCCCTGACAAGGCTGTTACATCATATCTATTCAGATTTCATTCATCCTCCAGTCTAATTTCATATAGTTCTTTTTTAAAAATCTGTGCACTAGAAGCCCACTGGCTTTCCTTCAGTTTCTTGATATACCATGCTCTCACATACCACCAAATGCATTGCAAATAGCCTGCTTTCTGCCTCAGCTTATCTCCCTCTACACTCTATACACAAGCATGTGTACACACCCATGGGTGCACACATACACACATTCTTGTAACTCTGCTGCTCCACTACCAACTTATAGTCCTCAGCACAAATATTTTTTTCAGATAATTTTTTCCTACCTCCTTAAATAAATCAGAACCCCATTAATACATATTTCTGTTCTTACTAGCATTTATCACAACTCATAATTATCAAATAATGTGATTTTTTGTTTTTCTCCACCAAAAGCTTAAACTTCACATGGGTAAACACTCTTTTCTGATTCCTTAGTATTTTCTTAATGCACAGCAGACAGTAGGTACTTAATAAGTACTGGTTAAATGAATGAATTAATAAACTTTCCATTTTACAGATGAGGATATTTAGATTAAAAAGTTTAGGTGACTTCCCTAGGGTAGTCAAATGGTAGAAGGAAGTCTTTCAGCTGCAAAGTCTTTTCTATTTTTTTATTCAGATTAATATGAGGTTACATTATACTCCCAGGGTAAAGTTCCATTTGTAGAAGAGCCCCTCACCCACCTAATGTGTACATTGTGTATAACATGCAAAGTCTTTTGCAAACCACCACACTGCATTTCAGGCAGTAGATAAGTTGTTGTGATAATGATGTCATTTTTTTTTTCCTATATGAGGTTAATCCCACACACACATATACCACAACCAGAATAAGTTGCCTCAAAGGCTTTCCTGCAGAGAAGTGTTCCTGAGGGGGAAATATCAAAGAAGCAAAGATTTGACCTGACACCCATGACCCTTTGTTTGGCCTGTATAAGCAAAATAAATTCTGGTTAACTAAATCAGAGTAAGCCTTTATTAGAAAGCTATCACGGTATTTATAGAACCAGTGGGAAGGCTGGAGAAGCAGGCTTAGAAATGGGCAACTGCCGAGGTCACACCCCACAAATGCTGCTCCTCTCACCAGTGGCGGAGCCTCTACTGAACATCGCCACAACTGGACAGCCCTGCTGTGCCACCACACATGTCTTCTTTGAAGGAATTCTAAATTTGCCTTTCATTGTATTGTTTAATAACTTTGCAGACCTAGGTTGGGGCATCCATCCAGTTGGTTTAGCCTGACTTAGATGCCAGTGTCCTGGACTCCATGGAGAGGTGGGGACACAGCTTCTTACCAAGATTTTTACAATTACAGATTCCAGGGAGAGGAGATATGGCAGCTTACAAAAGAACGCCACAGTGTACTACAATCAGGAAATTAATCCTAGTAGCAGAGAGAAAGGAGTTTCTCTAGGATCAGGACAAATTAGACTAAAATATGAGAGGTTTGACCTTGGGACAACCTCTCAGTCAGAGTGTTGTATAAAACTGGAGGGCAAAGAGCCAGAAAACCCAGAATTTAAAGAGGTAGGAATAGACAGACACATAACAAGGTCATTGTCAGGAGTAAAATCATCTTTAAAGGGGTGTTCTCATCCTCAATGGAGGGCTTTTAACTATGTGTTTTCTAAAGACTGGTGTGACAGTGATGTTTCACCTGTGCTGATATTGCAAGCATGCCTCATTCTTCCCATGCACCCCACGGCAGTCACAGTTAATCACCCCTTCTGCTTAGGAGGAGCCCCGTGCACTCCTTCTCCATGGTCCTTAGGCAATCATTCTAAGTGTTCCTGACTTGGTGCATGAGATAAATTGCCTTACCCAAGCCTAGGAATCAATCCTAATTTCAATTTAAACATAGCTCATAGTCCTCATGATTAAAAAGAAAAATAAGAAGAAGGAAGTAATTTGCTCATTTTCTTCTCACCCTTCAGATGCTGCTCTTCAGATATAGTTTTGTTTGCAGCTTATTGGAATGTTTCTTACTCAACTTCTCTTTAATGTCACTGACTTCCTCATCCATTGTCTAATGCTTGTGACTTTGACTTTCTGTGGACTTATCTTACTTCCCAGGAAAAGGACCAGTTCCAGACTTGGTTTTCCCAGGTCCAGAGTTCCTGAGTTGCCTATGGGAAACTTCTAGAAGTATGCAGAATTTACTTACTTTCTTCCTGCTTCTTGCTTGCATACATCTGAACCATGCATACTTAAAAATAAACAATAGATTTCATATCACCTAGGTACCTTGCTCAACAGATGAGAGAAGCCCCACCATGTATGTGAATATAGATGAGGCAATCAGTCTGTTACAGAGTTAGGTAGACTTAGAGTGTTTACCATAGTTCTTAGGTCTAGAGTTTTGACATTAGAAGTGCTTTCTTGGATTGACCTAAAAACACATAGAGAATTTTCAAAAGTCCTGGGTTAAAAATCCATGGAAGAAAATAAAGAAAGTGAATTTGTCTTTCCTCAGAAAAGACAAATTCATCAGGTTGCCTAATTACTATATGAAAGGCATAGAGAGTATGGACAAAGTTTTACTAAATCATATTGAGAATGATGATGTTATCTCTACTTCTGTCTTAGGCATTGAATTTGGTGTGAGTCCTTGGAAAAGGCTCATCCCCCAGTCCTCTGTAGGAGACACCTGAAAAGAAACACTATGGTAGTAAGGGAATGGGGAAGGGATTTAACATCATTGGTCTCTCATTAAAGAGCACAAGGCGAGAACACCGACATTATTGCACAGCAGTCTCCACACCTGTGGTGTATCACTTCCCTAAATAGCCTCAGGAGAGGCTAGCTGAGACTGCTCCATGACTGACAGACTGCTGCTGAGAGATTGCTGCTGAGATGCTCGCTCCTAGTAATATTGACTGTGACTTCTAAGGTGCTTTGGCACCTGAGACCTGAGTCAGATATACCCAGAGTGAAAATGTGTAGCGGTCGGCGTCCTGACAGTTTCCTGGGTTGGGGCCCACGGCCTGGCGTTCGGGCACCCACATCCTCCTCAGGTGGGATGATTTATATGATACTTTGCATTTCTACTAACTATATTCATGAAACTGTGTTTATAGGGAGAATTTCATTTCAGGGAGGTATCCTGAGATAACTGGGGGAAAGGGGTGTCCCTGGAGAGAACTGTCCAGAAAAATGGGATGAGCTAATGTTGCTAATTTCCAAACGCTTGGCCTGTTACCCAACTTACTTCTGGGTCATCTTGGCTCCCTAACTTCTGTGGTTTGAGTAGGTTAACCTGGCAGGTAAGAAAGCAGAGGTTAAAGTGGATGATAGATTCCTGAATGGAAGTGAGAGTAGTAAAGGACTGTAAATTTGGAAAGGACTAAAATCTAAAGTGTATGGGAAATATGGGCCAGGGCCTGGGCTCAGCAGCCATGAACAGGAAATCAAAGTCTACAGATTGTTTTAGTTTTATTTTAATCAACTAACAAGAATACTGTGACCAAGGGAACCTTTTTTCAGTTGCTACTGAAGATATGTAGAAAGTGTTGTCCACTTCCTAAATGACCTCCTAAACTTGAAGGCCAGAGGAATACAATGATTTACATCGTGTTATTACTTCTTTCCTTGCCAGACCACATTGCCATCATTTTAAATCCTGCCAAAGGTTCACCGTCTCTTTTAAGTCTGTAACAATACTGACCTTTCCTTTTTCCCTCCTTCACTTTTCCTCCCTCCCTTCTTCTTTCATCACTTTGTGAATTACACAATTTATATTAGCTCGGACTTTATCTTAAACTACTGTCTGAAATTTGCATATAAGCCTCATTTGCATGGGTTAATTTGCATATAACCCTCCCCATTGGGCCCTGCTCTCAGGATGTTCCTAGTCTAAATGGTGAAACTGGAAGTCTCCTTACTAGAGGTTCATTGCATCACCTGTCCCCAGACTCCACTGTGATTATGAATTCCTTTCCAACTTCTGTACAATATCTGATAAACATGCAGCTTTTTGGGGGGAAAATATAGAGGGAAAGCCATGCTGTTTTGGAATCAGAAGCTTCAGACTCAAATTCTGCACTTGTCAACTTAGTTTTATGATGTTGAAGTGACTTCATCTTTATTATTCCTTATTTACCTTCTTAAAAAGATAGCCAGAGGTTGCTTAACAAATACAAAAGTACAGCTAGATAGGAGGAATAAATTCTAGTGTTCTGCAGAACTATAGAGTGACTATAAAACTAATAATAATTTATTGTGTATTTTCAAATAGCTAAAGAGCATATTTTGAATTGTCCCAGCACAAAGAGAAGATATATATTTGAGGTGATAGATATGCTAATTACCCTGATTTGATTGTTATACATTATATACATACATTGAAATATCAATAGACATTGTACCCATAAGTAGTTACAATTACATGCCAATTAAAATAATGATAAAAGCAAAAAACAAAATATAAAATGACCAATATATATTTTAAAATTCTCAAAAAACTATCTCTGGAGATATATTTTATAAAATTGAATCCTGAAGTTTATGTAGGCCTATTATTCATTTTATATTATAATCAGGGATGATTTTGTTTTTATTGCCACAGGTATACTTTAAACAATTAGGTGATATTTTACTGTTTAATACTCACCAATAGTTCTTCTTTATAATGAAAGTCCCATTTTTGAGTTCTTTATTTTGATTCTGTGAATTCTAGAGAAGATATTTGAGTAGCTGTTTAGCAAGAGGACTTGGGTGAAATATTCTGTGTCTTTATGTCATAATTTCTTTCTATGTTATGCACGTAGGAATAAAATATTGGCTAGATGCAGAGTTTCTGATTCATAAACTGTGTCCTTCAAAGCTTTGTATATATTCCTCCATTTAATTCTACTGCTTAATGAGGTAGAACTGCAACTAGATTGATTTATTTTAGTAAGCGTATCGTTTTCTTTATCTTTTTCTGGATTTGTGTAGGAATCATCTTTTATTGATTAAATTTAAGAACTGAACCCGAACCTATTTAGGCTTGTCTGGAACATGATGAAGATTCTCAATTTGAGCCCACAGTCTTGCTTAAATTGAGAATGTCTTCAACATTTCTATACTGATTGCCCCAGTTCCTTCAGTGGTGTTCAGTGTTCACTGTTATAGGAAAATCTATTAAATATTGATGGTGTCACTTGAATATGTCTTATTATCTTTTCTAACAGACGTTTCATTTCTTTTTTCTACCTACATGAGAACTTACATTTCTGGGTGTTCATAGAATCCATTTTGAGTTTTAAAATTTATCTGCTGTATTTCTTTTAAAATTCTCATAGTCATTCTTCACCTTGGCCTTCTCAAGTTGTTGGCCTGCTGTCATTCACAGAGCAAATATCCTCTTATGACTCGTTGAAAATAAAAGCATATGTTTTCTTTCCTTTTAGAGCAGTGAATCAATTTTGAAAGAGAAATACTTTCATATCATCAGAACATTGATGAATTTTCATTCTTGAGTGATGGAAATCCCTTCAGATGCCCCCAGGAGTTTGTTTCTGTTTGTTTCTCCTGCGATCCAGGATCTATGCTATCCTGAAGCTGACTAATGTACATAGTCAAGTGGGAAATGGAGAGTGTGTAAGTTTTGATGAAATGATTATATAATGATATGCCTGCAATGCCAATCCCTGTCCAAGAGCAAATGAATTAAGAAAATAATAATAATAATAAAAGCTTACTCGTTAACTACCAAACATTCCTGAAATTAAAAAGCAGACAGAACTTACTTTGGTATCTTTAGCTCTGTAGGATTGTCAACCAAGTAGAAAGTATGTTTTCCAGGCCATGCTTGCTTCTCTTTTTTTATTTTCATTATTATTATTATTTTTTGAGACAGAGTCTCACTATGTCACCCTGGGTAGAGTGCTGTGGCATCACAGCTCACAGCAAACTCCAGCTCTTGGGCTTAGGCAATTCTCTTGCCTCAGCCTCCTGAGTAGCTGGGACTACAGGTGCCTGCCACAATGCCTGGCTATTTTTTTTGTTGCAGTTTGGCTGGGGCCAGGTTCAAATCTGCCACCCGCTGTATACGGGGCTGGTGCCCTACTCACGGAGCCACAGGCACTGCCCCTCATTCCTCATTTTTTACTGTTTGCCTACCTCCAGAAGCGTTGGCAATTTTTTATTTATTTTATTTTTCAGTGCCTCTATTGTCTCTGAGATTAAAAGATATTCTTCCCAGTTTCTGATATGTATGTAAATTCTGTCCTTTATTCTTATGCTCCCATAATATATTTGTCTTTTATTCATGTATTTCGTGGGTTATTTCAGCAACAATTCATGTGGATGGAATTACTGTTGCTTGCTAAGAATTTCTAACCCCTATCCCAGTGACAAGCACTCATTGTTCTAGGGTATAAGGATCCATAAAAAGAACTGTAGCAGAACTGAGAGACTACATGATGTGTGTTTAGATAAAACATGGCTTACACTCAGACAACTCCATGATTATATGCTGTTCTACTGTGACCACATGTCTCAAAATAACTAGTACATCTCAATCAAATCAATCTCAGCAATAATCACACATCTATGTATTTTGCTCTCAAGTCAGTAACGCAATGCTTCACTCCCAGTATTTTTTTTTTTCTGAACTGTTTCGATAACTAATTGTTTTGATAACCTTAGAACTTTGGAGTCTACAATTTTTAATGTCTGGGGTTGTGGATGATATGGAAATATTTCTCCATAGCTGGGAAGAGCAGAAGCTGAGGACAGTACAAGGGGGTGGTGTCTGCTTCTCCTTCCAATGCCTGTGTAATAGGACCATGCTTCCCAGGAGCTGGAGAGAAGATAGACAAAACCAGGCCACGCTCCATTCCCCAGCAGAGACTCCCCTGTGAGCAACTGGCTCCATTTAATAGGATCTGTTGGTATTAGAGGCAAAAGCAGGAAATTTTAAGGAATTCTCTGGAAGCTAGACTCTGGACAGGTTACTGAAGAAGCTATAGGCAAAATTAGTAGCAGGGGGAGGACAGAGTTACGAAGGATAGAGTCTGTCAAACATTTAGTGCCTGTAGCCCAACCTACCAAGTAAACCTGGCAGGCTTGGTGTCAGGCTTACCCACACCCGCACTACGTGACAGGATCCCACAGTCAGACTGTGGGCTGGTTTTGGACAGGCTACTCCTGCTTTGAATTTTAGCATTTCTCTGCCACAACCCTGTATATCTGCCCTTTGGCGTTGCTTACATGAGTCTTGAGGGTTACATCCCAGTCATGTGCTTCCCGAGCTTCACAGGGCAGAAGGCCAGACACAGGGAGTAGATGATCATGGGAGTGAGGGACTGTAACTCATGTCACCCATGGGATGGCGTCTATTCTAGAGACGAAAGAAGGAGGGGGAGTAAGGCCCTGAGCTAGGTAGCATTGGTATTGCGAATATTTTGGGGGAGCTTTAAAAATTACTCATACCCTAGTCCTGGGTAGGGCTGATTAAATCATAATTTCTGGAGGGTGAGGTCTGTAAATTCATTTGTTAAAAGGTATCCAGATGATTCTAAAGTGCAACAAAGGTTCAGAACTGCTGATGTAGATGTGACAACCTGGGCAAGATCAGTTTCATAAGAAGTGAGAGTACTGAGGGTTTCAGGGAGAGAGATGTCCAAAGCTGTAGTGACGGGAGACCAACTGAATGATGATAGGGGTTAATCTAGGGCTGTGTGAGGGTGGGACTGAGTGAAGAGAGGAGACTTAGTTAATTCCTCTGTTTTAAGTAGGTTGCAGACAATGCCAGGTAAACATCACAAGGACAGCTCAAGGAGGGAAGGAGGCACAAGCAAAGGCCATGTTGGCTCTGTTTCCCCAGGCCCTTTTAGGTTAGTGAGTTGGGCTCCAGCTGGATGATGGCTGAAAGGGACTGTGGGTGGTTCGGTCATTGAGATGAGTAGGTGGCAGAATGGTCAAATAGCGAACTAATTGAAGGGTATGACACCACAAGAGGAGAGTCTTCTGTTTGCAAAAATGTTAGGTGTTAATATATGTTGTGAAATGCAGAACAGAACCAATTCCCACTACCATGAACAACAGGTTCAAATTCCTTTTAAATTTAAACTAAGTGTTCTGTGAGGAGCCTAATTTCCTAGGGCTCCACATTTGTCCAGCCACATCCAGGATGGTTTCTTCTTGGCCCCTCTCTGGGGGGTGAGATGTGTCCTTCGAGGCTGCTGAGTCGCTCCACAAGGGACTGAAAGTTGGTGCTGCCTTTCAGCCTCCACCTTCCCTTTCAGCACCCTCTGCTGACTTGGCACTCAGGCGCGTGTACAAGCCCTGAGTCTTCAGCTTATTTTGGTCTTCCATAGCTCTCACTGGCCTGACACCGTGTGTAAAGTGCCTCCCTCGGTATTTTAAATTTCTCTTCACCCAACCCCAGCCCACTCTTGGTTTATAAGTTCCCCTGTCTCAGGAGTGGACAGCTGGTAGCACCCTGGTCTTCTCCAGCCCAGTGCAGTCTGAAGTTCATGCTAAGAGACCTCATCTAGATGAACATGAAAACTCACAGGTATTAAATGACACACACAACCACTAATTCTTTAATTACCCTGTACTGAGGCCATTACCTGCTAGAAGCTGTTTTATATGCAGAGGCGTCTGGCTGGTGGTTTCCATCCTTGAAGAGTGCTGTGTTTTCTGGCCCCCAAGGCAGCCTGCACCAACTTGCCCAGGGGTTTCACTTTTCTAGAATGAAAGCACTGAGAGGAGCATGATGGCTATGCTATTCTTACAAATGGGAAAAGCAAGTAGCCTCATTGTGGACTTGTTCTTAGAGAGTTTGGGAGGCAGGGTGGCTAAAATACCTCCCAAGAATCCTACTTTGCCAATAAGAAATCACTTCCTTCAGCTTCTCAAGACTTTGAGACCTCTAGGTTAGAGCACAGAGACATCCCTTCTCCCAAGTGGTGGGTGGGGAATGCCTTAGGCTAATCCTAGTCAGGAGTGCCTGAATTATCAGGGACAGCTGAGATCCAGACTCCTGAGGGGACAGTAATTAGGACAGATGCTGGGAATCCCACCAGATGTGCAGAGAACACACTGCATGCTGGTGTCGGGGATGCCACTGGTGA
>NW_003852598.1:786025-820845 GCF_000181295.1 Otolemur garnettii | reverse complement strand
TTCCTCTCCTTATTATCTTTCACCTTTGCCTGCTATGAGGGGTTGTGTGTGGTGCCGTCTTCCTAACAGGAGATCTCTGATGGCGGGCTCTGGATCAAATTGCTCAGTTAAATGGGATCTAAATTATATACTTTATTGGGCTTAGTGTCCCTGTAACATTCTGATGGAGAATTTGTACTTTGCCGTCCTTCCTTCTCCCTCCAACTCTTCTCTCCTCCCCTGAAGACTTCTTATACTCCACTTGACTTATTACTACTTGTTCAATGTCAAGATCCGCTTCCCACACCTTTCCCCTCACCCCCAGGTACTTCTGACAGGGACCTATTCCTCCTCTCCCCTCACTGGCCTTCAGATATCACAGAATGCTTTCCAAAGGGAAGGTAGCCATTGTGCCCATCAGAATTGTGTGAATGTTACCAGGACAGAGGCAACATGCCACCCCCTGTCCTTACACACGCAGGTGATATAAGCCCATATTAACAGGAGAAAATACCATAACAAAATTTGGAGGACATCAAATTTTTGAGTAAGACTGGTGGGGGAGAGATTTTTGATATGGTATCATATCAAAATGATATGAGACCTTGTATCTTTGACAAATGACTAGCAGCCCCAGGCCAATGGCAGAATCCTTTGTTATAGCTATCAAATTGAAATTGGCTGGCATGTTAGAGATCTAATGAAATCAAATTCTTCTTTGATCTTTCAATAGCATTAGTCTCATAGTTGAGGAGAAGGGTCAAGGCGAGTAAGCAGTCAGGGGAATTGGCTCAGTCCTATAACCTTGAGCTAATGTGAATCGTCAGTCTGCCATCAATTCCCAAGAAATTCAGCCATTAAGCTCCTGGGATCTAAGGATTATGACAACTGATTTGATTTCAAAGTTTACACTTCAGTCAAAACTATACTCAAGTAAGATTTAGAATCGCTCTTCTCTGTCTAAGGGTACCCACAGAGAGACACAAATAATATAAAGCCCTGGTATTCAATTATTTTTTTTAGGTTTTCTCTACATGTTGTACATTAGAGTATGTATCTAAAAATGACAGAATCAGAGAAAGACTACTGAAGATAGTTGAGTTATATTTTTTCCACAAATTAATGTCCTGACCTAAATATAAGAGCTATGTAAAATTCCCTGGAGAGGTCTACAGGACAGCTATTATCACATTCATTTTATAGTCAAGAAAACCAATATCTAAGGAGAGAAAATTGAAATTATATAGTTAACGTGTTTCGGAGCCAGGGGGGAGCCCAAGCCACCCAGATCCAGGGCTTTTTTCCTTTAGGAGATCAGGTCCTATCGGTGATTAATGAACCCCTCTGCTGACTGTGGCTGCATCTTGCCATCACCATGGCACTTGTTGCAAATTTTTACTCTTTACTTGGGTTTCCAGCTAAGCTTAGGGCTTTTGTAAAAACATAACTTATAGTTCTAGGGGCTTTTTAGATCTTTTATACTATATGGTATTTCACATACTGAGCTGTATTTTTTTTTTCTTAATTTACTTACCAGGACTCTGGATCTGGTTTTACAATCACTTTAGAAAACTCCTAATACAGATCAACTAAACTTACTTTTTGTAAATAAACTTAAAATCATGTTGCCAATGACCAACCCAATTCTATGGCCCCCAAAAGACATGTGTTTAAAAGGTCTCTAAAATCTCCCTTTATAACCTTTCCTACATGTAAAGGGGACAGCAAATGTAGAAAAGAAAATGTTTGCCTGAAAAGTGGCTTCTGGGAATGTTTCATCCTCTTTGGATTCATACTCTGCCCATTTCTAAGAACTCAAACTGTAAGATCAGCCCAAATAGTCTTTACTGTTTCCTGAAGTGGTTAGAACCTGCTATTCCTTTTTACTGTTTTTTCTAGCCCTCTTCTCTTGTCTCTAGATCTCTGTTACATTTATTTTTGTTTGTCTGGTGATATGATGCTCTGCCTTCATGAACATGATATTCCTTTAGTACTTTGTTTCCTTCCTACATCCTGCATCACTCTTATTGCTACTTGTTCAATGTCAAGGCAGGCATTTATGGATTTGGTAGTCTATAAAGGCAGCATCATGCCTGATACATGCTCAATACATGATGAACTAATGAGTGAATGAGGAAATGAATAAATGTGATGTAGCCAAATCCCTGTGTTTGGGCCCTACGAAAGCCCGACATTATTCTGTTTCAATGTCACAAATTTCCACCTCTCATCATAACACTGACTCTACTCTCTCTTGAATTGAATCCTGTACAAAGTCAGATGCTGGTCTCCTTTCACATTTCACACTACATACACACAGATATCACAATAGTATGTTCATCAAAATTTGCTAGAAAAATACAGCTCCCCGATATGTATCCAGTTCAAGACGCTTTACTGAGAACCCCTCCAGACAGTGCAAGGGGTCATGGTGGGCAGTGTGCTGTCCTGATGAGATGACCACAAGGTGTAATGAGAGAGCCCAGGGGGTGGAGTGAGATTCTGAAAGATTGTCTGTCTGGAGAAGGTGATGCTGCTATAACTACTGACCTCGCCAGTGACCAGCCACAGAGTGTGCTGGACAGCATTGTTTCATTGCCATCCTTCCACTCCATGATGTCCCCAGGACATAGCATCTAATATATTTTTCCTGGTTGATTTTACCTGAGACAGTGACTATCTTATGTTATAAGTCTCTTAAAGAAAGAAGCTTAGTTGACCTTATTTTTCACATCCATGAGTCATTACAAAACTATATAGATACACAAAAATCATAAAACATAAAATCTATGTGGATGAAAACAAAGGAAGCCCTCCCAACAACACCAATAAGCTGAGCAGGTTAAAACTTGTACTTCTGAATCAGAAAGGACACTGTCAACTGTCTTTCTTGAAAGTGAAATAATGGGCCATTACACCATCTCACAACTTTAGTAGTGACTTATCTATAGTGTCCTTCCCAGCAGCACACACCAACCCTGAAATACTGTTTGAAGAAGGCAAAAATAATGATATTTTTATTCTTAAAATCTATACTAGATTCTTACTATCTATCTATAGAGTTTGCAGACTCTCTCTTTGCTTTCAGACAAACTGAATTTGAATGATTATCTCAAGAGAACGCATCTTTAAAACGGTTTGAAAAGGTAATCCCATAGCCTATAAGATCTGAGCCGTAAAAAGCTTTAGGATCAATCAGCCTTGATTTTTTTTCCCATTGATATACCTATTCCTATTTCTTATAGTTCAGTGCCCTTCTTTTTTGATGCACCATCTCCAATGTGTCTGCACCTCAGGGAGATTTTAGGAGGTTTTGAACTTATCTCTTATCTTAATCTTCCAATAAAAATGAGACCATCATTTGTGTTTTAGAAGATAGCTTTGTAAAGCAGCTTCAGAAAGCCAGGGATTTGAGACTTATTGAAGGGTGGTGGATTTATGTAGCTCTGTTTTATGAGCAATACTAGTGTCTGCTGAGCCTGGGTGTATTTCTTTGCTTGCAGGCATCAAGATTTTAGATTGTAGCTTCATTCCTGGCAGTATTAAGTATGGCTTCTCCTTATATTGCCTCTTGCTATGCTCAGGAATGGATTAGAAGTGGTGGCTTCTGGATACAAAGTGTTCAAAATTCTTCCCTGAAAGTGACTGCCATGCACGTAGAGAAAGAGTGTGCGTGTGTGTGGTGGTGTAGTGTGTATGTGCGCACTCTGAGCCCATGACCTTCAGGGACCTCTTAGGTCTGCCTATGGCTCCTAGAGGCATAAAAAAGAAATGCTCAGGGCGGTGCCAGTGGCTCAAAGGAGTAGGCTACCGGCCCCATATACCGGAGGTGGTGGTTTCAAACCCAGCCCCAGCCAAAAACTGTAAAAAGAAAAAAAAAAGAAATGCTCAGTGTTGCCATTTGACTTTGGACAAGTACTTTTTCCTAGGATGAGTTTAGGAAATTATTGTGAAACATGAACAATGAGAACTCTGATGCCATTCCAGAAAAAGTGTTCCAAAATTGCTTTGAAGGGTGGGCTAGGCACTGACGTCAGTGTATAGCTTCCCAGGGTAATGGTACTTCAAAGGTGACCATAGTGATATTCAGCAATGAGTTATGTGGCACTCTTCCTAGGATGAGTTCACAAGCCTGAATGTCCAACCTCGTATCTTGGTCTTTGAACCTATGTTTTTCTTCCTTGGTAAATTTTGTTCCTTACTTGTCTTGCTTTGGTGGGTCTGGTTATTCTTTGGCCAAGAGCACATTGGGAACGGAGAATTCAGACAACAGCCTGAACCCTGACATTTTGGGTGGAGACTTAGCTGGTCAAAGAACAGGACCTGACCACCCTCTAGCCAGTACCTGAAAATTCAGTCAAGGGAACAGAGCAAGATAGCTGAATAGAAACCTCCAGTGACAGTCCTCTGCATGAACACCAAATTCCACAACTGTCTATGCAAGCAAGCATCTTCAGAAGAACCGAAAGTCTGGTGAGCAATCTTACCTCATTTTAACATTATATCAGGAAGCACAGAAGTCACCAGGAGGACAGAAAAGACAGTCTTGTGTTGAGTACACCACCGTTTGCCCAAGGGGATAGAGAATATATGGGCCTGAGGGCTGGAAAATAAAGTGACTGTGGGACTTCACATTAAAATTCAGGGCCACCTTGGCACAGGAAAACATAGCACAGGGCAGAACTCTGCCAGTGCCCACAGAGGGAGTATTTTGAACAGCCTGGTCTGCGGGACATCCTCCATTTTGAAACGTGAGTTCCACCAGTCCCACTGGGGGCTGACCAAAACAGCCAGAAGCATGGACTAAATCAATAAAGCAGCCAGAACATAAAGGCTGCAGTCTTTGGGCTGTTCCTGTGGCTGTTCTGGCTCCTAGCCATGGACTTGGGGTGCACGTGACTCAGCAAGATACCAACAGTTGCTGCCAAACCAATACCTGTGTCCCGCCAGCCTCAATTTCTGAGGAAGTGGCTCAGGGTGAGTCTTCTTTCCACCTGAGGAAAGGAAAGGGAAAAGGTCAGAGGATTTTATTCTGCAACCTCAGTACCAGCTCAGCCACAGTAACATAAAGTAACAAGTCTCCCAAAGCCCCTGAGTTCAGGTCTTTGTTCCTGGATGGTATTTCTGGACCCACCCTGGGCCAGAAGGAAACTTGCTGGGAAGGACCCACTCCTGGCAGGGTTTTACCACCTGCTGAGTACAGAGCCTTTCAGCTTTGGACAAACTTCAGAGATAGCAGACAATAGTCACCACTTGCCTTGGATGAGACTGGGCTGCCTTTAGGGGTGACATGATGCCACCAGGCAGTGCCCATGTCACTCCTTCCCCAAATCCAGCAACCCAGCGTAGAGAGTATGGGCTGGTCTGGAGTTGATAAAATCATTCAGCTTTTATGTGTCTGGGGAGGTTTTTATTTCTCCTTTAAGTTTGAAGGATATTTTTTGCAGCATATAATACTCTTGGGTTAAGATTCATTTCTTTCAGCACTTTGATACATCATGCCCCTCTTTCCTGGCCTGTAAGGTTTCCACTGAGAAATCTACACCAGATGTATTAGAGTTCCTTTACATGTTATGTGTCTCTTTGTTCTTGTTTCACTTAGGACTTTGGCTTTAACCTTGACTTTTGGGAGCTTGAATAATAAATACCTCTAGGTAGCCTTGTTTGAGTTAAATCTGCTTGGTGTTCTGTAACCTTCTTGTACCTGAATAGCAATATCTTTCTCTGGGTTTAGAAAGCTCTCTGTTGTTATTTCTTTGAATAAAATTTCTACCCTAATCTCTCTCTCTCTACTTCCTGTTTAAGGCAAAGAACTCTTAGGTTTTCTTTTTTGAGGCCATTTTCTTTATCTTGTAAGCTCACTTCATTCTTTTTTCTTTTTTCCCTTCTGACTGTGTATTTTCAAATACCATGTCTTCAAGCTCATAAATTCTTTCTTTTGCTTGGTCAATTCTGGTGTCAAGAGACTCTGATGCATCTCTCAGCTTGTGAATTGAATTCTTAAATTCTAGAATTTCTGCTTTTTTTTCTTTATTATTCCAAACTTTGTTAAATTTCTCTAATAGGCTTCTAAATTCCTTCCCTGTCTTGTCTTAAAGTTCATTGAGCTTCTTTAGGACAGCTATTTTTAATTCTTTGTCTGAAAGGTCACCTATTTTGATCACTTAAGGATTTGTCACTGGTACATTACTTAGTTTACTTGGTGGGATCATGTTTTCCTGGATGTTCTTGATGCATGTAGATATTCATCAATTTTTGAGCATTAAACAGTTATTTATTTTCATCTTCACAGTCTAGTTTTATTTGAACTGTCCTTCTCAAGAAGGCTTTCCAGATGTTCAAAAAGAATAGAATGTTGTGGTCTAGTCTTTGATCACTGCTGCTGCATCAGCACTGGAAAGAGAATAAGAGACTATCCCAACCCAGCATAGGGAAGGGAATTGAACCAGAGTGGAATTGGCAGCAATTGAGAAAAATACAGCTTAAGAGAAGACACAGAGACAAAAGATAGGAGGTCTGACTGAGTTGATGGCTACAGCCAGCACCAAAGCACAAAATCAGCCTTATATTATAGTGTCTGTACAGGGTTGTCTGGGGGGAAGTAGCATAAACAAAAAGATACATTTTTGGTCTTACAGTATGATTGGAAATGTAAATGACTGGAATAAAGACAAATCATCTTGTTAATGGTTTCTATTCAACGTTGTTAACATATGATAAGAAGAAGAGAAAGATTACAAGTATTTTTGCATAGTTAACTAGACAAAGAACTATGTAACTTAATGGTTTCTATTCAACTTCATTAACGTATGATAAGAAGTAAGAAGGGAAAGGTCACAAGGATCTTTGCATAGTTCTTAAAAATTAACTAGACAAAGAGCTACCTGACTTCTGACAGAGGGAGCATGAAGAAAGTAATATGGTTGTTTTGGGAATAGAGGAAAAGTAATTGGTGTTTCATTCCCTGAATGTTCCCCAGGCTGTGGGGGCCCTGCCACCTCACGCCCACTCTTCACAAGTGACTTTGCTTGCTTGGTAATCTAGGGACATCTCTCTATCTTCGCCAAGCTCACTAAGGCGTTACCATTAGGAGTCTACAAGAATCACAGTATTACTGAACTCAGGGCACTTGCAGTACACCTATGACCCAGCCAGAAAAGTTATTCAAATTGCTTAATCTACAAGGAGCCTGTGAAAGCTAATCCCATTCTGCTTGCCATTTATAAATTGCCCACTATTGCTCCAACCCTGTCCCTAGTTCTACCCTTTATGTGGCCCTCCTTGGCAGCCTTCTCTCATTCAGACCTGTAAGTAATGAAATGTTTTCATCTATTCAAGAAACATTACATTGTGTTCTGCCAGCAAAAGAATCTTAGAAAACATCAGGGCACTGTTTAAGGTGCCCTCACTAGCAGTAATATAATGCATGGACTCAATTGGCTTCAACAATAAGAAATCTTCTGTCCCATATACCAAGAAACTAAAAAATGTCAGCTTCAGGTATATACTGTTCAAGGATTTAGCTTGTTTTCTGTGTAGTTCTGAAGGCTTTTTCTCTCTTAAATGTTACTATCTTTTTTTGGCCTATAAGCAAGAGAACTGCTATTGTTCCAAGCACCCTGACTAGACACAACAGCCATAGGTAAGAGGAAGAAAAAAGAATATAAAACTACTTCTGTCATCTTTCTTTAAGGGTAAGAAAAACTCGTTGAGAAACTCCTAGTACTCTACCCTCATAAGACTTCAGATATATCATCAGAAAGAATTGCATTATACATTATATGCCCAATTATAAATCAACCACAAGAAAGGGGGCCACTATCAGATTATACTAAACAGGATTCTGGACAAAACCAGCCTTCCTTGAAACTCATGGCAGCATGGAGAAGATGACATTCCTGGAAAAAAATTATGAATAAGTTTTCATATTTGTTTTACTTTTGTTTTATTTTTTAAAGGAAGTAAGTAGAAGTAGATGTTTGGTTGGGAACTCATAATGTCTTCTGTACTTACACATCTTACTTACCTTCATCCTCAAAACTCACTTTTACAAGTTTTATTACCAGCTTCATAACCCTGAACAAGTTACTTAGACTCTTTAAACTTGAACTTCATCTATTGTATAATTTTAGGAAAAATTCTCCACATAAAATGGTTCATCTTTAACTGACTGATGTCTGATATTTTCCCAATCTTTAGACAGAGTCTTTTATTCCTACATAAGAAGTCTGCTTTAGAATGCAAATACTTCTGAAAAGAGGAATAACTTACCATATATGTGTGTGTGTGTGATATCACATATCACTGAAAAGTAACTGATATTGAATACTGCCCTGTGATCAAGACTGGCAAGGAGAAGGGGGAAATTGAATAGCTTAAGTATCCTGGGGATTTGAAATCTGAGGGTAGGACAGGGTACCACTAAATTCTATTTATCCTCTACACTACTTCCCTTTTTATGAACTTGGTAAAAATGTCCCAACATCTATGAGAGAGGAATTAAGGCAAAGAGAAGGTATTTGTGGAGAGACAGCCATTCATGAAACTTGGAAACTTCTCTCCCAAACTACAAGAGTAAGGGGTTACTAGTGAAAGAAAGCTGCAGTTGGCAAATAGAGGTTGGGAGGTACAAAGAACACATGAGCAGAAGACAGAAACCACATTGAAGTCCAGCTACACCATTTCACTCCGTTTTATCCTGAGTAAATGCTGAGCTGATTTTAGTCTTAGTCCCTGTTTGTCAGTAAGTGAGTCTGCTTACTCAAGGGACTATGAGAATTGAAAGAGTCAATGGAAATGAAAGAGTTTTGGCCCGGACCCGCCAAACAACAATGACAGCTGCAACCAAAAAATAGCCGGGCGTTGTGGCGGGCGCCTGTGGTCCCAGCTACTTGGGAGGCAGAGGCAGGAGACTCGCTTGAGCCCAGGAGTTGGAGGTTGCTGTGAGCTGTAATGCCACGACACTCTACCCAGGGGGACAGCTCGAGGCTCTGTCTCAAAAAAAAAAAAAAAAAAAAAAGAGTTTTGAAAAACATTGTTTGTCCTGGGTATGGATGAGAATATACCATGTGTCTCTACAGACTCACACCTATCTTCTTTCTTTATGGTCACATCAATGAGAAAATGTAACATTTGGAAAGAAATATCTAGGCTAAAGTTATTTTGTAATGTTGTAATTTTTGGAAATAATGCAAAATTGAATCTACTCACCCTCTAGTAATTGATGTAAGGATTTATTTTTTTTTAAAGAATTCTGCCAATTTTTTTTTTCCTGATACATGTATGTAAAGAGGTATAAACGGAGAACCACTATTAAAGATAAAAAGTTGATGTAAAGGCAGTTCAAGTTCTCAATGAAATAATGGGAAGATGATGAAATTAGCACAGCAGCATTTCATAGTCTACCAGCACCTAAGAGACCTTCATTTAGTGCTTGGAAACTTCTCAAGCACAGTCTTCCAGGCCCTTGTTGATGACAATTATCTTTGCTGCTGTGAAGACATCTCTGTTAGGAGGATAGTTACAGCTTGGGGATCATTTCCAGGAAAGCTCTTGCCTATAAAAAAAAAAAATTTATTGCAGTTCTGAATTATTAATTGTTCACTAATTAGTTTCTGTGATCACACTTGCCCTTTTATCTCCAATGATGCTATCACTGTAATTTTTGTAAATGAAAAGACTAAAGACGTGGACTTCAAATGTTCAGTAGTTGGGGATGATATGTCTGCTGGGATGTTATCTATGTCTGCCAAAGCCCTGTGGTCTACTGGAGTCTAGGAATGAAATCTGGCACTTTCCAGACAGCTACCCCTCTGAGGATGTGTGTGTTTGTGTATGTGTGCTTGTATGTATTTGTATGTATGTGTGTATGTGCAAATGCAAGAGGAGCTAGATGAGGTTGACTTCAAAGCCCTGCATCTTGTCTCTGCTCTCTGCCTCACAACGGTGACCAGAGATAGTCAATATCTCTTCCTGGACTCGGGATTTTTATCTGTAAAACTAAGATCATAAAATCTGCTCTGTTTATTTCACAGGACTTTCCTAGGAAGTAGTTAAATAGTCGATCACAAGAAAGCCTTGTATAAAAGGGTTTCTGTCTAAGACATTCACCGCAAACTCAGCAAGCAGAAACCCTGGCCAGCTCTTAGATATCAGCTCATATTCTGCCTTCTTCATGAAGCATTTCTTGCCTTTTTTAGTTAACATGTTCTTTTCTCAATGCCTGTGATACCAGTAATTTCACATGAGTCAGCCCTGAATTACTTACATATATACAGTTTCTAGGTGAATCTTGTCTCGGTAAATGAACTTTAAGATCCTTGGAACTGAAGCCAATGTTTTATAGAAAAGGTGATAGACTATTTAATTAAGAGCAGTGGATTTTGAGTCATTGGACATTTGGACAAATCCTAGTTTGCCTGAAAAGTTGATTGATCTCTTTAAACCTCAGTTATTTCTTCTGAAAAATTGGGGCATTGATATGTAACTCAAAATGTTGATATAATTGTTAAATAAGGTAAAACATCTATACCATTTAAAATGGTTTCTGGAAAATAATAAGTACTAGACAATGGTAATTATAATTACTTAAGAATAGTAGTATCTTATTATACTATTATAGTATCATCTATAATGATATTATAGTATCATAGTATCATCTATAATGCTGACCTTGAGATACTATGAAAGTCTAAATTATTTTCAGAATCATGAAAGAAAATAAGAATCAAATTCAACACTAAGTTAGTCTTTAGCATGTTTTAAGAGAGTGATCATATTTTAATTATTATAACTTCCCCCAGACCATTGATACTTCAGGATATCTTTATTATTCCCAGAGAATAAAACTAGTAGTTTTTGCTCTGAGCACCTTCATGATGTTTTCCTTTTTATAGACTGGACAGGATAGTCTCTTTCATCTGAAAAAGGTAAGCAGGGGACTGACCCTTATTTCTGCACAAGATTCTGATCAGTGCTCACAGCCCTTCTCTACAAAGCCTATGATTTTCTCATACATGGTTTATTTGCCAGTGTATTCCAGCATCTGCAAGGTGTCTCCTACTTTGGGTGCAAGAGTTTAGCAGAACTAAAAAAGCAGGACCTTACTTTCTGTCTGCCAGGTAGGCCCCTCTTGACCCCAGGGTTTATAGCATAGCAAACTGTATTTTTATAGCAACATCATTAAGCACTTGGAAGGAGCTGTATTATTCCCTGTACCTAACACTTGGGTAGAGGTGCAATAAACTCCCAGTCTCCATATATGTCCTTCAAGAGCCCATCAACCATTTAGTTCATGGGATGAGTCCCGTGGAAAGCTCCCGCACTTCACAGCAGAAACACATTTGTCCCAAGTCCTCCGGGTTCTGAATCTTTTTCTTCAATATCTTGGTAAAATATTTTGAAGCCTAGAATGTATCTGCTATGAGAAGTCTGCTGTGTCTTCCCCAAAGATTCTTGTGACGAGCAAGATAAAGGGTCATTGTTTTGTACATCATCCCGCATTGGCAAAGTCTCTTCAGTTGTTGTGTCTGGTCTGTGGCACTCAGCTCCAGAGGTGGCTTGCTTTGCACCATAGTAAGATACCTTTTCTTTCTTCATTTCCTAAAATTATCATTCACCCAACCATTTATTTAGTAACTGTGTATTGAAGGACATGAAAATACTGAGAGGTATAGGGAAGAAAAACCACATCAAGATCAATGTCAAACAGTTCCTTGAAATTCCCAACAAACAGAATTCCTGCCATTGAAGTTCCTCATGGGGCTCTAACCTGCCCTGATAGGTGGGCCTTGCTGCTTCCTTTACTTCCTGTCTTTCTGCTTCTTGTTTTTTCCAGCATGCTCTTTTCTAGTGTTTCATGAGACACAATGAACAACTTTCAAATGCATTTTACTTCTATAGGCTGAGCAGTTTTAGTGTCCATTGTGTTCTATTATTTTCTTCCCCCAAATTCCTGGGGGAAGATTGAGATATTAGGGTTGTTAACCTTATTATATTAAGAGAACCATTGATTCATCTAAAATATGAAAAAAAATCTTAGTTTTGGTGATGCATCCCACATCCCTAGTATATAGAGACAGCTCTGTCACTTTTTTAAAAATAAAGTGCCCACATTAAGTTTACAATAAATAATGGGGGAAGCTATTGTGATGAAAATAATCAGAGGAGGACCTGAACCTCAGTCTCTGAGGCCTTCAGAATGGAACTGAAAAGAAAGATGAAGAAATGTGATGACCTGGCAGAGTTCTGGACTGCAATTTTCAGCTCCTTTGAACTTGAGTTGTGGCCAAAGGAAAGAGTAGGCATAATGTGGGCCATTCTTAGGTGTATACTCACACTCTCTCTCCTTCTGCCACCTGAAGGAGCAGGATATGGAAAGCCTGGAGAGGAAAGCCATAGAAAGAAGGGAAGTACATCTCTGAAGGGTAGCATGGAGCAGAACTCCTCTGCAATGGACAATGGGCTTCAAAAAATGTCCACATGATTCTTCTCTTGATATGGAGAAGAAGTGAGTAGTATGTTGGTTAATCTCTATATCTGTATGTTTACTTGGACTTCCTCTACACTTGGAGAAGGATCCCTTGTCTTTACTGAATAGTGCCCTTTCCTTATCTTCAGTACTAGCCTCAGAAGTCACCTTCTAAGAGGCTATTAACTCTGCACTCCATTAGCACAGTTGACATTAGGATTCTTCTCATATCACTTCAGGGATACTTGTTTAGTGCCCCTTGCTAGGCCAAGCTTAAAATTCAAATGTAGAGGCTGGCATTTTCTTTATGCCTACTATGGAGCAGTAGTAGAGTTTCTTGAACTGGAGTTGGTAACTTGTTCTGTAAAGGGACAGATGCTAAGTGATTTAGGCTTTGCAGGCTATGTAATTTCTGTCATGACTTTTGTACTCTATTGCTGTAGCAAGAAAGCAGCTATAGATAGCAAAATGAATGAACATTACTCAATTACAAAATATATTTACAAAAACAGGTAGCAGGCTAAATTTAGCTACAGGTCATAGTTTGATAAACTCTGTTGTGGCAGATTCTTAGCCTTCACAATTTCCTGAAGAGTGTATATCTGTATCTTCCCAGTTAACAGTGGGCACCTTAATGGCCATGGAAATGGCATATGCATCTCTTTGTGTGAGCCAGCCCAGTCTACTACCTAGAATCAAGAGAATGAATCAATGTTCCTTGATTCAAATTGAACTGGAACCTGGTAAGCTTTGAAAAAGTAGGGTAATAGCTGCCCTGGAGTAAGAACAAGTCAATGCACATTCAAGATGAGCTCTTTTTTTTTTTTTAATTTAAAAAAATTAATGCTGTTTATTTAACTTCAAAAACATTTCAGCATTCTAAACATACAAAAAAACCCCAAAAAACAAAACAAAAAAACAGAACTTTGCCAATGTGTTTAAGTACAGAAGATTCTCAAACTTTCATTGATGCAGAGGCTCTTCTGATTTGCCAACATTAAAGAGTTCTACAGTTTGTTTTAAAACAGTTTTAAAACTACTGCACTTAACTTAAAAAAAAAAAAAATCCAAACATTTCTCATGCCAGCTGAGTCCCCTTTGTCCACAACTAAGAATGGCAGCAGAATGCTACATCACTATATACAAAAACAAGACAACCTGAAACTAAATGGATGCCTGCTGCAGTGTCACCAGGTCCAGCTCACAGTGCATGCCCTGAGCTACAGCCCCACCAAAGGGCATCTTTCCCCATGGCCTTAACACCAAGCAAGAAGCAGCAAGAAGCAGCAAGAGTTGGTCTTGGTTGTTTTGTTCTTTTTACAAACTGTAGATATGTACAGTGGATAACTCAGGTTTTCTAGCCAGTAATGATATAGTTAACAACACCTTACAAATTAAAAAAAAGAAAATGCCAGAAACATCTTTAAATGCCTTGTCACACCGACAGCAAAGTGCGCAGAGTGAGAAGAACACGAGAGTGCTTTTCATTTTAAAGATGTTTGGAAATATGTACGACTTTGGTACAGTTTCAGGGGGCTCCAGACACCCATGGCCACTTCATGTAAAGCACTGACAATTTCTAGAGCACTTCTAGAGCACTACCATATGATTGTGATCAAATTTTGTGATTAAACCTAATGAGGACAATAGATATTTCTTGAATAAAAGATGAGTCATTTGCGGTGCTCCCCAACTCTAAGGTCTTCACAGAGAGACAGTTTTCTCCTCCTCCTCCTCTTCTTCTGCCTCATCTTTTTCATCTTCCTCTTCCACCTTTTTCCTGGCAACTTTCGCGGGACACTTTGCAGCATCAAACTGCGACATCTAGTCGCAGACATAGTCAGCGACATCTTTCTCCCACTTCTTCAGCGTGGCTGCCTGAGTGATGTAAGGCCGCTTTTCACTGTCACTTAAGTTATTCCAGGTTTCACCCAGCTTTTTTGCCCATCTCCAATAGAGACACCAGGATTTGTAGACTTGAAATTGGGGCAGAATTCTGAACAGAACAGGAAAAATCCAGACAATAGCATTGAGGGCCTTAGGGTCCTTCTTCTTCTTTCCTCCTTTAGCAGGTCCATAATCCTTCGTTTCCTAATCATAGCAGACTTTATCCACCTTTGCCATTTCATCAAATTTAGACTTCTCTTTCCCAGACATTGTCCTCCACCTTTTAGAGAACTTCTTGAAAAATACTGCAAAATTGACAGGGACCTCTGGGTTTTTCTTCTTATGTTCTTCTTGGCATGTCTGCACAAAGAAGGCATAGGCAGACATCTTGCCTTTTGGTTTCTTGGGATCAACTTTAGCCATCTTGACTGTATTATTCACTAGTCTCCAAGATGAACTCTTTAAAAAATATTCTTTTTCCTTTTCCCAATCTAAAATTCTGTTGTTTTCACATTAGTGACTGGTTTATATTTCAATGGAACTCTAGGGAGAACAATGATAAAAGAAAATAATTAAATCATCATTCTTAAGTCTAACAGCAGGATATGAAAAGACAGATGTGGATTGTATGTGGCATGTGTGTGTTTGTGTATCCTTTCTAGCTATACATTTTAAATCAATTTGATCACATTTGGTAGACTTTTCTTTTTACAAGAACATATCATAATAATTATCTCATGTCACTTTATGGACAAATAACTTCAACCTAATATTTATATTTTATTCATCTGAGAGTAATAGGTGGATAATATATTTTTAGATGATAAATGGATTATTTTACTGTCATATTCTTTATAACACTGCAGAATTGTCCAAGTATCATGTGAATGTTTAATTTAAAAATGAAATTGTTAAATATTATATTTACATTGATAAATGTGTTTATTATATTGTGTCTTCCTTGGCTTGTGAATACCTATTTTATTAATGCAAATTAAAATAAAATAACTTAAAAGGTCAAAATATTTGCCAAATTTTAAGGCTTTTTATAAAACATGCAAAATTCCCAAGAGGGCTAGAATTTGAAGGAAAGCAAAACAAATTATCAGTTCTATTTAAAAACAAACTTATAAAATCGAGGATATTCATAGTTTTATAAACTTTAGAGTAAAAACCTAAGACTATTCTGAGAGAAAAAGAAAATCATCCATTCTCTCATAATTTGTTAAAAAATTATAATGAATAGTGCCCTCTGTACAGCCAGAGCAATTCAGTTTATCACATTTTTATTGAGTTACTGGTTAGTAGGGCATTGAGTTTCATTCTGCTCATAAGTGCTTATATTCTGGCTAAGAAGAGCCAATTCTGAAACTCAAACATCCCAGCTAAATCTATGAGGCCAGTATTATCCCGATACTGAAACCAGACAAAGATATCACAAGAAATAAAGACATCACTGTCTTTATGAATAAAAATGTAAAAATCCTCAACAAAATCCTAGCACTGAATCCAGTAACATTAAAAGAATTATACACCATGACCAAGAGGGATTTATTCCAGAAATGCAAAATTTATTTAAACTGTGAAAATTTCTTACTGTAGTGCATCATAGACACATAAGTAGAATAAATGACTACAACCACATGGATATCCCAAAAGATGCAGAAAAAGAAATTTACAAGCTCAATACACTTTCATGATTAAAAAAAGCCAAAGCAAAATATACTCAATAAACTAGGAAAAGAGGGGAACTTTGTTAGGATAAAGGGCATCTATGAAAACATGTAACATAAATACTTAAAGGTCAAAGACTAGATGCTTTCCCCTTAAATTCAATAATAACACATGTATGCTTGTTCTTTTCACTTCTTTTTAACATTTTATTGAAGATTCTAGTCAGGGCAATTAGGAACAAAAAAAAAAAAAAGAAGAAGAAGAAAAGGAAAGATACAAATGGCATCCAGATTTGAAAAATAGTTAATCTATCTCTGTTTATAGGTGATGTGATCTTGTATATAAAAAAATCTTAAGAAATTCACAAGAAAAGTATTCAGCAAGTTCACAAGATACAAAATCAATATAAAATATCTGTTGTATTTCTATATACAAGATATGAAAAAAGTCAAAAGAAGGTTATGAAATCAATTCCATTTATAATTGCATCAAAATTAAAATGATTAGGAATAAGTTTAATAAAAGAAGTGTAAAACTTGTACTCTGAAAACTACAAAACATTGTTGACAGAAATTAAAGGAAATCTAAATAAAAGGGAAGATGGCCTGTGTTTGGGATTTCAAGACCTAATATTTTAAGGTAGCAATTTTACTCAAAATAACCTACAGATTCAATCTACGCCTCCAAATGGCTAACAGCACCGACTGATGTCTCATCCCTAGCAAAGAGCTCACACCTGTTTGTCATGAGGACTCACCAACAAACAGCTGAGAGAGGCTCTGAGCAAGCACATGCCATAGTGGGTGTTTCTCATCTCTTAGTGGCCCTTTCTTAGACTTCTCCAGTTTCTCTTTGTGCACTTTCCTTTCCTGAGGGCAATACCTGCAGTGCCCAACTCAGAGACCTGTCTTTAGGGGCAGGCCTCAGAACAATGCATTCCTTTTTCCCCTTTGTTCAGGGAAGACAGCCTGTATGTCCCTCTCTGAGTCCCTTGGCCTTGCTCTCCACCAGTGTGGTACTACTGCAGGCCTGTTAGGTTGTGTGCTGAAATGAGTTTTTGCAAAGCATGAGCTCTGGACTCAGATACTCTTGTTCTGCTATTTCCTTGCTAAATTATTTTGCTTCTCTGTACCCCATCTCCATAAACACCGAAAAGGAATAATAATTGTACCTACCCCATAGTATTATTATAGTGAGTTAATATATGCAAAATATGTAGTATATTTCTTGATACATGGTAAGTGTTCATTTAATCTTAGCTGTTAATGTTACATGTCTGCTCACAGCTGATCTGTTTCTTGTATGTACATTGTACTTTAGTGGTGGTATGTGACTAGATTGATGTGTTTAGAGAAAGTTTTGAAACCATAAACTAGAAGGCTCAGTCCAAACTATTACACTAGTCTCTCTGCTCAAAATCGATTATACATACTCATGAAGACTGGTCCCAACACCAACTACATAATGCAGAAGGGAGGTGAGGGCATAAAGTATTATGTCTGTTGATCTGCTTGCTTGGGGATGGTTTACAGAAAATTAATCAAAGTTGTTAAAGTGATTCTTTTTCTAGACATCAGCATTTTGGTCCTTTAGCTTCTTGAGTGAGGTACAAACATGGCTAATGCTGTATTCTAATTAATTGCTCTGTGCACAAACACTAATTACAAAGAGATAAAGTTTAATACTAGCTATACATGGGGTGTTAAGCAGCCAGCCAGTTTTGGAAAAAAAAAAAAAAAAAGGAACTCATTTCTGTGAAAGGAAGTGAAAGAATGAAGGTGATTGGATTTAAGCTAGGAAAATCAATCAGGATAAAACATGCCTTTGTTTCCTTACCGTTTTGATTATATTGCTGTGTGAGTCATGCATCTCATCTTTGCATGGATAGTAGAATTGTCACAAACTTCTACCTGAATATTTTGCTCAATGAATGAAGGTCAAGGGTATTATTTAAGCTAGATGCCAAATACCTATTTTGCTAAAGGTTTTATCTACAATCTGAGGATTTTAACACCCACCCTGGACTGATTTTAGAGACCTTTCAAATCTGGTCAAGATATAATTTCCTCACCCTTAAAATTTTGTTTGCTTTTTAATTTAAACACAGTCAAACACCTAACAGGTGTGTATCATGATTTCTTATCCAAAGAGTACTCAATAAATATTTGCAAATGAATGAATAAATATATAATACTAAGTAGGCGTGTATGCTTCAGTTTACACTGGTGCTGAGGAAAACAAAATATGCATTCTAGGAAGGGCAGAAGGAAGATTTCACATATTAATGAAAGCATATGCAATTTGCTTCACAAATAAGCAAAAAGGCAATGGGTTACCTTTGGAAATTTTCTAGAAAGATGAGTGATCATCTATAAATTTCTACCAATATTTCTTCCTATTGACTAAAGTTTTATATTTCAGTTAATACCACATATGGCTGCTTAGATTAATACTGCTCTTGGTAATAAATATAATGCATAAATATATTGCAGATGTAATTACCTTTAAATGAAAAGACTGACCAGATTCATTCTACATGCTAAGGGGCTGAAGATTTTTTCTGCAAGTGAGAAGACTGACAGATTGGCTTTGCTAGAGGAAAGGTGGGGTGATACCTTCACTGTGGTTCTAGATGGGCAGACTTGGGGTGAACAGTGAGAAGGGGTGTAGCAGCTGTAGAATAGTAAAGTGCCCTGAGATTCTGAATATGGGGTAAAATGTAATAGGGTGAATGGCCCAAAAAAGAGTATACATTTTTTTCTGTCTCTCCAAAGCATCCCCCACTCTTTTTGGGCATTAAAACCTACATCCCTGCCTCAATACAGTGGACAGGAAGGGAAGGGGAGAGTCCTTTGTTCTTTATTCCACTGGAGATGGCTCAAAAGAATTGTGCTAGTTAAGTTCTGGTTAAGTTCTAGTTCTGGTTAAGTTCTAGTTCTGGTTAAGATTGTCTTAACCCAGTGGTTCTCAACTTTCCTAATGCTGTGGTCCTTTAATACAGTTCCTGTGGGTCACAACGCACAGGTTGAGAACCACTTGTCTTAACCCAAGGTTGAATGAATTAGATCTTCACTATAGCTGAACAGCAGCAGACTAAAGCTAAAAACTTTCCCTTTAAAAATCTCTGTATTTCTGGATTGGGAGCAAGATGGCAGCTGACTAACAGCTTCCTTGCAACTAGGCATGGTGAGCCTGGAGAGAGGAGACTATAGGCATCTCTGGCTGGTGGGATGTTCCAGAAACATCCCTTTGGACACACAGGGAGTCAGCAAGGGACTTCTGGTCCCCATAAGGAGGACAAAAGCAGTGGAGAACTGGCAAGTGTTTGTGTGTTCTTTCGGTCTAACCCCTCCAGCAGCTCTAAGTATAGCAGCTGCGATGTTGCAAACTGGAAACGCCTTACCTATGAGCTTTTTAGGTATTTTTTTGGACTTGGCACTCAGTTAAACTACCTTGGGAGAACTTGGGCAAGAAAACGGAGGACCTTAAGCATTGTCTAGGGCCCCAGATTGAGCTGCTGAACCAGATGGAGCTAATAGTGTTTGGCTGTGGGCCATGCGGAGCCATTGTGGGAGAACTGCCCTGGCAAGTTCCTCCCTCAGGGTCACAGAGCAAGGATCAGGTGGGAGCAGCAATCTAGTGACTGAGCAGCCTAAAGGCAGGGACTGAGACACCTTGCAGCCCTGGCCCTCAGGGGCATAGTGTGAGATCGGTTTAGGCACACTGGGTAAGTGGATAACCACTTCAGGAGTGATTCCAGCGACAAATGCTTTCCTGGGAAAGCTTCTGCTTAGCCCAGGTTGGCAGTTAAAAGTGCCTTTTAAGCTGGCTAAGGTGAGATTTAGGCTCTCCACCCAATGTGGTTTGAGAAATCAGCAGAGGCCTCCAGTTTCTATCTTCCGTACAGCCGTATCAGCACTGTGATTAACAAACATCTCATGCCCAAGAAGATCACCTGTTGGCCAGACAGTATTCACCAAGATATATATACTGATTTGTTTTTTGTTTTTGTTTTTTGTCTGTTTGGTTTTTTGTTTTTGTTTTTGTGTTTCTTGGTTTTTTTTTTTAATTTCAACATTTTCCTTATAGATTTTTCTTTTCTTTTTTCTTTATTTTTCTAGTTTTAATATAATTTTCCATTGTTTCCCTTTTTTAACAAATAGAACTTCATTTCTGTTAGTGTTTCTACCCCTCTTATTTGGCTTTTGCCTAATTTTATCCCGTACAGTTTTTTGGTTGCTTGTTTTGGTTTGATTTACAGCATGTTTGTCTTTCTTCTCTACTTGGTGTAGGTGGGGTACTGTGTCTGAACAGGCTAGTGAAGAGCTGCTGACCTCAAAGGAAAAACCCAACTGGGCACCCCCAGAGGTTGGGGGTTTCTAAGATTGGGTCAAAATACCCTACTGTACACCTGTATTGCTCCTATCTCCCTCTTTCTGTGCCTCTCTTCTCTCTGCTCTTTGTCAATATTCCCTTTTACCTACCCCTTCTCCTTTCTCTTTTTTCTCCCACCCCCCTTTTTTTCTCTTTTTTCTCTTCCTGGTCTTCAATCTTCTTATCCTTCTGGTCCTGTACCAAAAGGACTCATTGAAACCCTAGTCCAGAGGCATGGGAACTTAAAGAGCAAGAAGAAGTGAAAGGAAAATTAGGGCAAGGAAGCAGATAAATCACTCATGAGGAAGAACCAGCAGAAAAATCCTGGCAACATGAAAAACCAGTCCAGAGCAACCACCCCAAGGAACCGGGAGGTAGCTACTGCAGAGGATTCCACCTATAAAGAAATGTTAGAAATGACAGAAAGGGAATTTAGAATACAGATGATGAAAATAATGAAGGAAATGATGGAAAATAACCAAAAGGAAATCTAAAAACAGAATCAAATAAGAGATGAACAATATGAAGAATATAGAAAGGATATAGCAGAGCTGAAGGAACTGAAGCAGTCAATTAAGGAACTTAAAGATGCAATAGAAATATCAACAACAGATTAGATCATGCAGAAGAAAGAATCTCAGAGGTAGAGGACAAAGCTCTTGAGATTTCTCAGATAGTAAAAGAGGCAGAAAAGAAGAGAGAGAAAGCAGAATGTTTACTGTCAGAATTGTGGGACTATATGAAGTGTTCAAACATATGAGTTATAGGTATCCCAGAAGGGGAAGAAAAATGCCCCAGGGGAATGGAAGCCATACTTGAGAATATTATAAATGAAAATTTCCCAAATATCACCAAAGATTCTGACACACTCCTTTCAGAGGAATATTGGCCCCCAGGTCACCTCAACTCTAACCAAGCTTCTCCAAGACACATTGTAATGAAAATGTCCAAAGTCAAGTCAAAAGAAAAGATTGTTCAAGCTGCCAGGAGTAAGCACCAGTTGACTTACAGGGGCCAATCCATTAGGGTGACCACAGACTTCTCTAATGAAACTTTCCAAGCCAGAAGACAATGGTCATCTACCTTTAATCTACTTAAACAGAACAATTTCCATCCCAGAATTCTATATCCTGCTAAGCTAAGCTTTAAAATTGACAGAGAAACCAAATCATTTACTGATAAACAAACATTGAGGAAATTTGCCACATTTGCTTATTTCTTATTATAGAAACAAGACCAGCTCTACAGGGAATACTTCAACCCATTCTACACACTGACCATCACAATGGATCAACAGCAAAGTAAGAACTCAGAAATTAAAGGACAGAACCTAACTTCCACTATGATGCAAAAGATAAAACTAAGCAATGGACTCTCACAAAATAAGATGAATAGAACACTACCACACTTATTAATTATCTCAATAAATGTCAATGGCTTGAATTCCCCACTGAAGAGGCATAGATTGGTTGACTGGATTAAAAAACACAAGTCATCCATTTTCTGTCTGCAGGAAACACACCTAGCTTCAAAAGACAAATTAAAACTCTGAGTTAAGGATTGGAAGACAATTTTTCAGGCAAATGGAATTCAGAAGGAAAGAGGAGTGCAATCTTATTTTCAGATACATGTGGATTTAAAGCAACAAAAGTGAGAAAAGACAAAGATGGTCACTTTATATTGGTCAAGGCAAAAATACAACTAGAAGACATTTCAATTCTAAATATTTATGCACCCAATTTCAATGCTCCCAGATTCTTGAAACAGACTTTACTTAGTCTAAGCAATATGATATCCTATAATACCATAATAACAGGGGACTTTAATACTCCTCTCACAGAGCTGGACAGATCCTCTAAACAGAAGTTAAACAAAGATATTAGGGACTTAAATGAGACCCGAGAGCAACTGTGCTTGATAGACACATATAGAGCACTCCATCCCAAAGATAAAGAATATACATTTTTCTCATCATCCCATGGAACATTCTCCAAAATTGATCATATCCTAGGACAAAAAAATAAACCTCAACAGAATCAAAAGAATTAAAATTTTACCTTGTATTTTCTCAGATCATAAGACATTAAAGGTGGCACTCAACTCCAACAAAAACGTTCAACCCCACACAAAGACATGGAAATTAAACAATCTTCTGTTGAATGACAGTTTCCTGCAGGGAGAAATAAAAGAGGAAATCATTAACTTCCTTGAGCACAACAACAATGAAGACACAAGCTACCAAAACCGGTGGTAGCAGTTTGAGAGGAAAATTTATCACTTTAGATGCACACATTCGAAAAACAGAGAGTGCATCAACAGACTCACAAGCCATCTTATGGAACTGGAAAATGAAGAACAATCTAAGCCTAAACCCAGCAGAAGAAAAGAAATATCCAAAATTAAATCAGAGATCAATGAAATTGAAAACAAAAGAATCATTCAGAAAATTAATGAAACAAGGAGTTGGTTTTTTGAAAAAATAAATAAAATAGATAAACTTTGGGGCAGACTAACTAGAAATAAAAAAGTAAAATCTCTAGTAACCTCAATCAGAAATGATAAGGGGCAAATAACAACTGATCCCACAGAGATATGAGAGATCATCTCTGAATACTATCAGAAACTCTATGCTCTGAAATTTGACAATGTGAAGGAAATGGATCAATATTTGGAATTACACCCTCTCCTTAGACTTAACCAGGAAGAAATAGAGCTCCTGAACAGGCCAATTTCAAGCACTGACATTAAAGAAACAATAAAAAAATCTTCCAACCAAAAAATGCCCTGGTCCGGATGGCTTCACACCAGAATTCTATCAAACCTTCAAGGAAGAGCTTATTCTGTACTCCAGAAATTGTTCCAAAAAATTGAGGAGGAAGGAATCTTCCCCCAACATGTTCTGTGAAGCAAACATCACCCTGATACCAAAACCAGGAATAGACCCAATTCAGAAGGAGAATTTCAGACCAGTTTCACTAATGAATATAGATGCAAAAATTCTCAACAAAATCTTAGCCAATAGATTACAGCTTATCATCAAAAAAATCATACATCATGATCAAGTAGGTTTCATCCCAGGGAAGCAAGGTTGGTTTAATATACACAAGTCTATAAATGTTGTTCACCATATCAACAGAATTAAAACCAAAGACTATATGATCCTCTCAATAGATGCAGAAAAAGCATTCGATAAATCCTAAATCCAGCATCCTTTTCTTATTAGAACACTGAAGAGTATAAGCATATGTGGAGGATTTCTGAAACTGATCTAAGCTATCTATGACAAACCCACAGCTAATATTTTATAGAATGGAGTAAAACTGAAGGCTTTGCCTCTCCGAACTGGAACCAGACAAGGTTGTCCTCTGTCACCATTACTATTCAACATAGTCCTGGAAGTTCAAGCCCAGGGTTCCTCAAACTTTTTAAATGGGGGGACAGTTCACTGTCCTTCAGACCGTTGGAGGGCCAGACTGCTGGACCTGGGACGAGTCAGCTGCTAAGCAGGGCAGGCAGCAGCAGCAAACACCTGGCAGGCTGGATAAATGTCCTAGGCGGGCCGCGTGTGGCCCACAGGTTGTAGTTTGAGGATGCCTTTTCTAGCCAATACAATTAGGCAAGACAAGGAAATAAAGGGCATCCAAATGGGAGCAGAGGAGGTCAAACTCTCCCTTTTTGCTGATGATATGATCTTATACTTAGCGAACCCCAAAGACTCAACCATAAGACTCCTGAAGTCATCAAAAAATATAGGCATGTCTCAGGATATAAAATCAACGTCCACAAGTCAATTGCCTTTGTATACACCAATAACAGCCAAGATGAGAGGCTAATTAAGGACAGAACTCCCTTCACCATAGCTTCAAAGAAAATGAAATACCTAGGAATATACCTAGCAAAGGAGGTGAAGGACCTCTATAAAGAAAATTATGAAACCCTAATAAAGGAAATAGCAGAGGATATTAGCAAATGGAAGAACATACCATGCTCATGGCTGGGAAGAATCAACATTATTAAAATGTCTATACTTCCCAAAGCAATCTACTTATTCAATGCCATCCCTATTAAAATGCCAACATCATACTTTCAAGATTTGGAAAAAATGATTCTGCATTTTGTATGAACCAAAAAAACTCGCTATAGCTAAGGTAGTTCTTAGTAATAAAAACAAAGCTGGGGGCATCACCATACCAGATTTTAGGCTGTACTACAAAGCCATAGTAGTCAAGACAGCATGGTACTGGCACAAAAATAGAGACATAGACATTTGGAATCAAATAGAAAACCAGGAAATGAAACTAACATCTTACAACTACCTAATCTTTGATAGACCAAACAAAAATTTACCTTGGGGGAAAGACTCACTATTCAATAAATGGTGCTGGGAGAACTGGATATCCACATGTAAAAGACTGAAACTGGACCCACATCTTTCCTCACTCACAAAATTTGATTCAAGATGGATAAAGGACTTAAATTTAAGGCATGAAACAATAAAAATCCTCAAAGTATAGGAAAAACATTGAAAGATATTGGCCTTGGGAAAGACTTCATGAAGAAGACTGCCTTGGCAATTCCAACAACAAGAATAAACAAATGGGACTTAATTAAACTGAAAAGCTTCTGTATAGCTAAGGAGACAATAACCAATGCAAATAGACAACCTACACAATGGGAAAGGATATTTGCATATTTTGAATCAGACAAAAGCTTGATAACTAGGATCTATAAAGAACTCAAATTAATACACATGAAAAAAGCCAACAATCCCATATATCAATGAGGAAAAGACATGAATAGAACCTTCTCTAAAGAAAACAGAGAAATGAGGAACAAATAAACATGTGAAAAAGTGCTCATCATCCCTAATTATTAGAGAAATGCAAATCAAAACCACCTGGAGATACCTTCTAACCCCAGGGAGAATAGCCCACATCACAAAATCTCAGAACTGCAGATGCTGGCATGGATGTGGAGAGAAGGGAACACTTTTACACTGCTGGTGGGATTGTATACTAATACAATTTTTTTTGGAAGGAAGTATGGAGAACCCTCAAAGAACTCAAGCCAGACCTCCCATTTGATCCTGGAATCCCATTACTGGGCATCTACCCAGAAGGAAAAAAAATCCTTTTATCATAAGGACACTTGCACTAGACTGTTTATTGCAGCTCAATTTACAATCACCAAAATGTGGAAACAGCCTAAATGCCCCCCTAACCCAGGAATGGATTAACAAGTTGTGGTATATTTATACCATGGAATACTATTCAGCCATTAAAAAAAATGGAGACTTTACAGCCTTCGTATTAACCTGGATGGAAGTGGAACACATTATTCTTAGTAAAGCATCACAAGAATGGAGAAGCACGAATCCTACGTACTCAATTTTGATATGAGGACAATTAATGACAAGGGGAGTAGGTGAGCATGGGGGGGGTGGAAGGGATTAGCAGAGAGAGGGAAGGAGGGAGGAGGGTGGGTGTGTGCCACACCTTCTGGGGGCAAAACACAATTGTAAGAGGGAATTTACCTAACAGATGCAAACAATGAAACCTGAAAAAGAAAAAAAATCTCTGTATTTCTGCTAAGAGGCAGAATATTGATCTATGAAGATGGGAGTTGGACAACTTCCTCATTTGCTGGAAAATTAATAACCTTCTCTTTCCTTCTCCTCAGACCACTTGTCTTCATTCTTCTGATGCTGCCTCTGAGACAAATTACAAACTTTTGGTAACAAAAGGGGCCAACTATTAATCAGAGATTAGGAAGGCAAGAGATTCCAGACTTCTTAATTACTAAGGGCTAGCTGGACATCTCTGTCTTTTGAGTACCATAAATATATGTCTTTTTTTTTTAAACTATTTAACCTTCTGACCATTAGTGAAAGATAATTATAGAGCATCAAATAAGTCCCTAAAAAAAATTATCTTCACTAATCACCTCATGTTACAGCCAAACTAAGTTACTTGGATTGAATCATAAAAAGTAATTGGTGACTGGAGCCAATAGCTGCCAGACTTTCTCAGTGAATCCACATATCCAAGTTATAATTCCTGTGCTTGCTTGATTCCTCAAATTTCACAAGTATGAAAATTGAGAATTTCCAAGCTAGAGTGTAAATCTAAAGTTGCACGACTTTGTGGCCCAGTCTCAGCACAGATGGCTACTCTAAAAAACACACAATTCTGAGAACCAGAAGGAAATGAAGAACAATTATATTTTGCAATTACACAGAAAAAGATATTTGTAACATTCAGCCAACCTTCCTAAAAATATTTTTTGGACGTCTTACTCATAATGGTATATCTTTTGCTTCAGTCTCTCTCTTCCACTTTTTCTAATTTCTCAAGTTTAATTATCTCAGTTTCTCAATTTGCATAGACTTATGCCTTTAAAGGAGTAAAAAAACTTGTCTTCTAAAAATCAATTGTAGCACCCAAGTTTCTTTCAGTTCTTCTCCTCACCTTTTTCCTTTCCTACATAGACAATAAAACTCAGTGACTACAAGGACAATAGTCTGCTAGGAAGAGGAAGAGTCTGTGGATACTCTTATGTTACATTATAACCAGTAGAATTTATGGCAGAAATGTAAGGATAATTTACAAAATTCAAAATGTATCATAAAAGCATATGATGTAAATCAGCACTTAGGTTCAATTTAAAAGTAAAATCCCCTTGAAAAACTTAAACATGAACTTTCTAACCCATCAAGGATATTTATGAAAATCTACAGAAAACATGAGCCTTAGAAACATATCCTTGCAGTCAGTAACAAGTAAAAGATTTTATTATCACCATTGCCCTTTAGCATAATAAAGGGTGTCCCAAAAGTCATCCCTAAAGGCACCACACATAGGGAAAATGGGAAATTGTAGGTAAACATATCTTTATTTATAAAATATTCATTACAAAATTTTGCAAAGTATTTATAAAATACTGTCTGTGCTTACCACCTCTTTGTAAACTTTTGTAATAAATATTCTGTAAGTAAAGATTCATTTAGCCGTAATTTCCCATTTTCCTTATGTATGGTGTTTTAGGAGTGACTTTTGGGATACCATCTAATTGAAGGTTCTGACCAATACAATGAAACCCTGAGTAAAATGACAAATAGTGTAAGTACGTGTAAGAGATAAAACTGTTGCAATTTACATATATTATGATCCTTTGTACCAAAAACTCAAGAAAATCTACAGGCTATTAGACACTTGATAAAAAGGCTGTTAGATAAAAAGCTAACATAAACAAATCAGTATTTTTACACTGGCAATTACTGAGTAGAAAATGTACTTGAAAGAGGATAGCATTTACAAAAATAAAAATGTAAAGTATATTGAAATTAACTAATAAAAATGTGAGAGAAGCTTTATGGAGAAAATTATAAAATGTTATGGTAGAACATTAAAGAGCTGAAACAATGGAGAAACACAAGATTTGTAGAAATGAATGTTAAACAAAAATTATAGGAGGAGGGTGTTGTTTTGGACCAAACTCTTGCACAAGGCCCCAACAGCGCAGACTAAAAATGAAAAAAAAAAAAAATTACCCATGCTAAAGTTCCAAAGTAAAAGCAAGTTGTTGTCTGACCATTCTATTAATAGAAATATAGAGAGAGACCACGCCTAAAGTAACCTGGTGCTAACTAATCAGTTATTTTTCTATTATTCTGTCATCCTGTCTCTACCTTACAAGGAAGGTAACTTTGAAATGACCAATACACTTTTTGTTCTTTGTTTCTGTTTTCTTCAGCTCCTCCAAACCAATCTCTTTTACTTGACTCATTGGGACACATATTTTATTTTATGATGAAGGGTTACACTGTTCTAGAATTATAAGAAAGCCAACTGAAATCTTTAAACCTATATTTTGGTCTATGACGTGAGAATTATTACCCTAAAATAATCAAAAGTCTTAGAATCTACTTTAAAGAGAGTTTATTCAAAAGCAAAGTTTGAACATGAGCCACTCAATAAGCACAGATTCTATAAAATGGAAGTCAGTCTTCCAACATGTATAAGTTTGGAATTTTTTTTTCTTCTTGAGACAGTCTTACTTTATACCCTAGGTAGTGTGCTATAGTGTTCTAACTCAAACTCTCAGGTTCAGGCAATGCCCTTGCCTCAACTTCTCAAGCAGCTAGGAGGATAAGGATACATTCACCTACCACTATGCCTGGCTAGTTTTTTCATTTTTAGTAGAGACTGGGTCTTGTTTTTGCTCAAACTGGTCTTGAACTCCTGAGCTCAGGAGATCTACCTGCCTTAGGCTTCCAGAGTTCTGGGATTACAACCGTGAGCCACCACCTCTGGCCTGGAATTAATTTTATAGTTTTTGTTTATTTCAGGTTAATGTGATGATACAAATAGGTTACAATGTATGCATTTGTTTGGTTAGAGTCTTTCTTGTAGTTGTATACCACACCCAAGAGGTGTGCCATATATCCTTACATTGTGCCCATTAAGTGGGAGCACACTGATCCCCCTCCCTCCTTCCATGTCCCCCCTCCCTCATTACCCTTGTCCAAGCTTGAATTGAATTGAGTTTTTCTCTTATGTGGGTGCATATTAGATCATCTACTGGCTTCATATTAGTATTGAGTACATTCGATACTTGGTTTTCCATTCTTGTGATACTTTACTAAGAAGAATGTGCTTCAATGAATGGGACTTAATTAAACTAAAAAGCTTATGCATATCTAAGGACACAACAATTAGGGCAAATAGACAATCTTTAGAATGGGAAAAAATAACTTGCATGTTATTAATCTGACAAAGGGTTGATAACTAGAATCTAAAGAGAACTCAATAATAAAAAACAGAGCTAACAATCCCATCTACTAGTGAGCAAAAGCATGAATAGAACCTTCTCTATGGAAGACAGACAAATGCTAACAAAGATTTTAAAAATGCTCATTGTCCCTAATCATCAGAGACATGCAAATCAAAGCCACCCTGATAGATCACCTAACCCCAGTGAAAATAGCCCACATTACAATGTTCCAAAGCTATAGTTGTTGGTGTGGATGTGGAGAGAAGGGAACACTTTTATACTGTTGGTGGGTGGGCAAACTAATATGGCCTATTTGGAAAGAAGTATGGAGAATCCTCAAAGAACTCAAACTAGACCTCCCATTTGATCTTGCAACCCCATTACTAGGTATCTAACCAGAAGGAACAAAAAACATATTATCATAAGGACATTTGCACCAAATTATTTATTATATCTCAATTTATAATTGCCAAGATGTGGAAACAAAGGCCCATCAACCAATATATACACCATAAAAAAATATGGAGACTTGACATCTTTTGTATTAACCTGGATGGACCTGGAATTATTCTGAAGACAAAGTGTAGGAAAGCATAACAGAATTTTGACATCTTTCTATGTAAGGCTTAATCAATAATTAATGATGATTTCATTAATGAAGTGGTCTTTCTCCACACTAAAGATGCAACAGTCACAGGGTCTTGGGTGCTTTCTAGTGTGAGTTAAGTAAAAAACAATAAAGAATATAGTTAATCTATAACAATGGTCAATGATTAGAAAAGATAGATAGTCTGGTCTCTGGTGTCTCCTAGTCATTGATAGCACAAGAACATAAAGAGAGTTAATCCATAACGTAAGAAGGATAATTGCAAATATGTTAGTGACTCAATCTCCAAAGTTTAGTTTCCCCTTTGGCATAATAAATTTAGAGGGTCCTGCAATTTCATTTTTCTTTACCGGATTTAATATTGAAAATCTCTCAATTTTCCGCAAGTTAATCTAAATATATAATGAAACTTTAATTGAAACTAAAGGGAGTGGGAAGGTGAAATTAGACAATATGGTTATGAAACACACATTTAAAAAAGTAATGATTGAATAAAAAAGAAAAATTCTCTAAAATATCAATGTTGTGATATGCTAAAACATATTACAAAGCCAAGGTAACAAAAATAGTATAGATACAAGTCACAGAGAGACCCAAGAGAACAGTCTGGGGAATCTAGAAATCTACCCACATGTATAAAACTCCCTGTTTGATAACAGGGGCAACATAAAACAGTAGGAAGTGAATTATTTGATACATGGTATCCAGAAAATTATTTATAATATGAAGAAAAATAAAATTAGATTACATGCAAAATTGTAAACAAAAAAAACTCCAATGAGATTAAAAATAAAAACATTAAAGAAAAATTAGAAAATCATTTGAAAGAAATATAGAATGGAAAAGGAAAAGAATTTCTTAAATAAAACATCAAAAATAAGAACCATAAAAGGAAATATCTTAGAATTTCTTGAATAAAACATCAAAACCAAGAACGATCAAAGGAAATATGGTTAAATTAAAGTCAGATAAAAATCGTATGCTGATGAGAATAGTGGGATAACAGGAACTATAAGCTAGTACAGATATTCTACAGAGTTATGTGCAAGGATTTAATAAAATTAAATATCCACATATCCAATACTAGATATGGAACCAGGAACATTTTGTACATAAAAATATGCATAAGTAGGGCAAGAATGTTCCTCCCAGCATTGTTTGCAATTGCTAAAATTTGAAATAGCCTGTGTCAACCAAAACTGTGTTATCTTTGAAGGATTGAAGTTATTCAATAATGATTCTTATTCATCAGCTAAAATAAGTTTTAATGTTATTTTTAATTAACAAAAATTGTGTGTATTTATGGTGTACAACATGTTTTGCTATGTATGTATGATGTAGAATGGCTAAATCAAGCTAATTAAGGTACGCATCACCTCATATTTTCTTGTGGTGAAAATACTTAAAGTCTACTAAGTAATTTTTAAGTATGCAATATATTGTTCTTAACTGCAGTTACCATGATATATGACAGATCTCTTGAACTTACTTCTCCTGTGTAACTGAATTTTTTTTTTTACCTTTTGACCAACATCTTTCCAATTCTTCTGCTCCCTAGTGCCATGGTACCATTCTACTATTTCCTTCAATTAATTTACTTTTTTTAGATTTCACATTTAAGTGAGATCACAAGGTATTTATCTTTCTTGTGCCTGGCTATTTTACTTAACATAATGTTATGTGGGTTGTCCAATGGATAGGAATTTCTCCTTTTTTTAAAGCCTGAATAGTCTTATAAAGAAATGTTCTGAATTTCTATTAATCTACAGATTGATTTATATTGACTTATATTGGTAGATGGCTAGATATCAACATGGATAGACTTTTAAAATTTTAATTTAATATAAGGATACAAATGATTAGGTCACATTGTTTTTCATGGATAAATTTTAGAAAAAATCTTATGTTAAGCAAGTCAGAATAAAACAGTATAAAACAGTATCAATAATGTAAATTAATAGTGAATACCTATGAGTGTAAGACTGAGAAAGCAAAAAGAGGGAAAAATATAGTAAAACACTGAAGAGAGATCATACACAGAACACAGACACTGTCATAAATTCGAGGATTTGGATCAAACTGATATCTGGGTACCTGCATTTTTATGTGTGTATATATTTTTTATAAGTCACGTAAGTATTTTTAAACTTGTTTTCCAGTTAAATGCTCTTTTAAAGTTTTGTTTTAGGATGGCATCACATTTTCTTCCCTTAAACCCTGTGGCTAGTAACCTGAAATACTTTATCCTGGATTTGTTCCCACCAAGTCTTTCAGATTACTAGCATGCCCACGCTCACAGGTTTTATACAAAACCCTGCTGTAGTCTTTCCTTGTAATCTTGACTTGTCCTAGTCAAGCTAAATGGTACTTGTCTGCAAAGATGGAGATCTCATTGAGAATTTTTCTCTATAATTCATTTACGGGGGTGGCATTTGATGGAACCCACAAGTCATTTCTGAGTGTCTGGGCCTTTTATGAACCCATGTATCCCACTGAAGAGTCTACATGTCTCATTATGACCAAAAACTCTAACAGTGTCTAACTTTGATTAACTCAAAGTTGATTCCCAATTTGGCTTCGTTCAATCTTTGATCTTTTTAACCACAAAAGATATTCATTGAGTTCTTATAATTGTGTCATTGCTTTAAAAGAAAAAGAACCATTGAGAGAGATGTTTTCCCTCTTTCTATGGGGTATGTTTAGTCCTTTGGTTTATGAGTCTGCAAACAAGGCATACATGGCCACTTGGGATACCCTACTTGACTGACAAGTCACTTATCTAGGAAACAACAGCATGCCTCACCTAGTGAGCCTTGGAAATTTGATTTTGATTTTTATTTTTTCCAGGGTTTTTTGACCAGGGCCAGGTTTGAACCCACCACCTCCCATATATGGAGCTGGCGCCTGTGGCTCAGGAAATTCTATCTTTTAAAGTCAGTAGAAATTTAATAGAAATCTAATGTATGTTTCTATGATTCAACCAAATTTAGAACATTAAGATATTGTTGTGGGATGGCTGTGCCAGTTTCTTTGCTCCTTCTCTTGGAGTAACATCTACTATGAATAAATGAATGTAATGAATTCTTATAATTTTATGATGCATTGGTATTCATTTTGAATATAAGTTTAACTTTCTCCTATTAGAAGCAAAGCCCAGTCATCTTTGACATTATTTCTAGTTCTTCACCTCCTCCCAGTTTCTAACTGTGATACATTCAGATAACGGCCTCATACAACCACTACCTGCTGACCACTTCCTTATGGGGCAATCACATGCAACCTACTTGACTTGCTCTACTGATCCCCACAACACAGATAGACTATACAGATATGCCAGGGTGACTATTTCTCAGTCACAGCATACTCAACAGAACTCATAGCTATTGTTGTAAACTCACCAATTAGAATGCCCTGAGGGAAACCAGCTGGGCTTATTCCCTGGACCCAAATACAGGCTTTGGCCATGGGTCTCTCTCTCATTGTTCACCCACTGGCTGAGCATGTGTGTCTCAGACACTCCCCTCCCTGCAGTCCTGTAAGGCATGCTGCCCTCTTTTCTGTGGGATCTGTAAGTAATAAAAGTGCATCTGGTATTTTGTGTGTCTTGTTGTGCTTCCTCCTCTGGGTCTCACCTGACTGATGCCCTTAGAGCAAACTTCTTTCCTCGTCAGGCTCTCCTAGAGAATGGCAGTCTTGGTAGACATAAACTGACATAAACCAAACAGAGCTGGATGAGAGCCACAGAGCATCTGTCAGTGGAAGTAAGTTTCCTGTGAGAGGGACACCTGGTCCTGGATTAGATACTTAGGCATTAGACTGTCCTCCAGGATGAAGAAATGTCCTATGAAAGGCATGTTGTAAATATCCACAACCCCCTCCCCTGAAGTCTCCTCAGGGAAGAGCTGGAATCATAGATATTGTACTAGGAGACTTCAAGACAAAATTAGTAATAATTTATATTCCCAAAACAGTGAAGAAACCTGGGGGTGGGGGAAGCTGGAGAACTTGTCCCGGGTATCTATGTGATAGGACTACGAGGTGCTTTCCTCACCTACATTTTGTCCATGAGCTCTCACTACAAGACACAGCCTGGATCAGGCCCTCCAGTCATCGTCACACCATGCTGTGGTGGGAAGACCTTGAGAAAAGCATGATACAAGGTTGATTTCTCCGAGCTGGCTTTTCAAACTGTGTTCTTGGACTGTAAACTGAAAATAATAATAAAACATTGTACGTAGTCAAAAATCATTATAACAAAGTACCTATGAATTTTGGCACAGAGTCATTTGGTCCTAGAGACAGACTGATTTGCTAATTACATTTTCATAGGCAAGTTGGTTAGCTTCTTTTTATGTTTTCTTATCTGCAAAGAAAGGATAATTGAAAAGTGCCTATATTATATGTGGTTGTGAAGCTGAAATTAGACAGCTCAAGTAAATCTGTTAACAGAGGTCCTGACATATAATTATAGCTCAATAAATGTTGGCAAAATTATTGTTATGGTTGTTGAGAAATTTTAAATGATAGCTATTTTTGCAAATCACCAAGCTTTATGCCCAGCCCTGAATAGACACTCAATTAATATTAGTTCCCTCCTTTTCACAGCATCCAGAAAATGTAGATCAAATTTGCATAGCACTTGAAAGGGTACTTTCTCAAGAAACAGTCTTGTCCTAAGGAATTAGGTACTCATATTTGTTAGATTTTCTAGATAGTGCTCTCATGAAGATACCTCAATCTTTATTGAGAAGACAGCTAGTATTTCCTAATCAGAAAAAAAAGAACCCAGATCCTCTAAGGAAAGGACTAAAGGAATAAGATAAATCAGAATTGTCCTTTGCCTCTCCCACATTTCTTACAGGTACTCTTCAGTCGATTGACAGGGGAAAAAGGCATGGGAAATTATGTTTTGTAAGAGCAGAGCTGGTCTCATTTGACCTTAAACACTGAGACAAGTAAACAACCTCTCCCAAAGAAGGGAGCCAAGTTGCTGCCTAGCATTGCCCAGGAGAAAATGAATAGGAGGTGCCTGAGCCAGAGATGCAGGACAGAGAGGGA